>NC_045601.1:11117500-11417500 GCF_009762305.2 Zalophus californianus | reverse complement strand
CCATCTCTGTGGCACAAGGCAGCACACAGAAGGGCTTAGTGCACACTACTTCCCAAAAGCAATGATCTCGTCATGAGGTTCCATGTCCCTGGTTGCCACTGCTTCAGGGGAGATCACTAAAGAACTCCAAACAGGAGTTTTCACCTCTGGTCAACCCCCAGCTACTATATCAGGGATTTGGGTATTCACTCATTGAAAAATGATTTATTAAGTGCTTCCCACAGACAAATCATGTGGTTAAAAGAAGCAAAAGATATAGGCTCTGCCTCTTCCTTCTGGCTTTTATGCCTGACTTGGAACCTCTTCTTCTCTAAGTCTCAAGAGGACCATAGTTTTTGCCCCAATCTAGCCCCAAATTCTACACCTTGAGGAAAGCTGAGAAGGCTTCTCGAGACCAGAACAGAACTTCCAAGGTGTCATGGATGGAGACAACATTCTGCGGTAATGAGGGTCTGCAGCAGGCTGGTCTGAGCTGGAATAGACAGACAGTCTCTGGAGTCAGACATCCTGCTCAAAGTTTTACTCCAGTACTTACTGGAAGGGGGGCCAGAGAGAGATTACTTACCCTTTCTCAGCATCAGGGTTTTGTTAATTTTTTTTTTCTATTTTCGTCTTAATGTTGGGATTACTAGCACCTACATCAATGGCTAATTGGACAACTATGCCAGTTTCATAGTCCCCGGCACATGGCAGACACTCAATGTGGACTGGTTTCCTTCCCTCTGCTGTGAACCTGGTCAAGGTGTGAAAATGAAAAAATCAGGATGAAATCAAGGAGTAGAAGAAAGGAGACAGTAGCAGGACAGGGCTGGGACAGAAATTAACTGTGGCTCTTTGTAGGAGAGCAGGCATACCTGAACGGGAAAAGGTGGGGGAAGGTATAGAGCCAGCAGGTAGACCATAATCACGTGACCAAAGTCATGCTGGACAGCCAGGAAGGAAAACAAGGAGTCAAAAGCTGAGGTAGCCCGATTCAACAACTGGGATTCTTCCTGGGAAGCACGTGGTACCAAGAAGCTGGTGGAAATAGTCTTTCTTCTCTTCCCCCCTCCTTCCTAACTTCCCCCCCACCATTTACACACATACCTGATCTTCTTAAAAAGTGCCACCTGCAGCCTCTTGATCTTCAGGGCCCTGTCAAGAGGGCATATGGGACTTTTCCAGATCCCTAACTCCTCCTTATGGTCTTCAGATGAGCTCACCGGTAGGCAATCTTTACCCATCAATTCTAGGACATTGTCAGATTTGTATTCCCCGCACTCACTTATATAGAACACATGCATAAAAATACATTTATCTCAGACAAATGGGTTTCACCTAAAGAAACACAGGAAGAGGAGGGGATTTTTCATCACTTTCCCAATGAGTGTGGCAGTACTGATGCCTCTACGTACTCAGACAATGTCAGATTCTGCCGGATAGCCACTAAATCTATTTCCTCTCTGCAATATCTCCCAGACTGTCCTGTGGTAGGCCCTTTGGTAGGGCCAGGTGACCAGATTCTGGATAATGGGTAGAATAAATGGATGCCATTTCAGGCCTGGCCCATGAAAGCATCCCTCACAATCCTTGCTTCAGTTCTGGGTGAGGTCAAGGTGAACTGAAGTCACAGGATGGCAGAGCCACAGAGAAGAAACAGTCTGGGTCTTTCATGTGAAGCTTGGGGTAGCCGCCTGACCCACATTTAACTATGACATGAGCAAGAAATAAGCTTCTATTACTGAGAGGTGGAGTGTCTGTTATAGCAACTAGTATGATGTATTCTTCCTAAAGCAGCAACATAAAGCTCATGACTAATGCTCACCATAGACTAGTGTCAGTCCTAGGCATCCTCAGCCTGGCTCAGCTGCAGGCACTAAGGGCCTTCAGCCTTCATGGGAGAGCTGCCCCGTGTGATTTATTTCTAAACTAAGCAGGCAGACTTTCTGTAGGTTCGGGCTAGATCCTACCAAGCTTTGTTGTCCAGACACTGTGACATGACTGACAGCCAGGAGAATCCCCTGTCTCCTCACCCTAGCCAGCCCCAAATGTCTCTGCTTCCTGGCTGAGCTGCCCGTTATATCCCAACATAGAGTTCCAATCATAACAATCAAGTTGGCCATTCCAGCAAGTGTCTGCCTATGGATTAGAATCATCGAAATAGCGGAGGAAAGGAGGGGTGTTACATCTCACGGTAGAATCTATCCTTGTGGTTGCTAAGCTTCGCAATACATTTTCACTTGTGTTTCGTGGACCATCAGGTATCTGAGACAAATCTACCACTCTCTCCCTCTATTACAGGCTTCTGCTCTCACGTTCTTGTGGTTTTCAGTATTACTCAAAAGCAAGAATTCTCAAACCTTAATGTGTATACAGATTTCATGGGAATCTTTAATATGAAAATTTTGACTCCGTATGTCTAGTGTAGACTCAAGGTCCTGCATGTCTAACCAGCTCCTAGGTGATGCTGATGTGGCAGATCTGCAAGCTATGCTTTAAGTGATAAGACTTAAGAGGGAAAGCAGGACTGATGAAGTGAGACAGATTACACCCCTGAATTCCATCTCGTGCAGCTTTGCCTACGTCCTCCAATAAAGGAGATTTAACCCATTTATATATGATTGTCTTCTTGTGAGTTCCCCACATGGGAGCTTCTACTTCTGTTTTCCTGTGCTGATAGATCACGGTACCTAAGAAGGCCACACCCAAGCACGAGCACTCCAGAATTTTCCTCTGTCATCTGTAAGCCGGTCATGAGCAGTCAGAGATGAGAAGAGTCACCTTCCAGATCATGGCAAAGAGGATGTGTATTTCTCTATCTGGGGCCTCGGAGCCAATTCTGAGATCTAGAATTTTCAAATCAAGGTGCTGGAAGGGAGCATGGAGACCACCTTAGAATCATCTAGTCTTGCAGTTTAGAGACTTTATTTTAGCTGTAGAATCCTTTCTTCCAATCCAAGCATGCATCCATAAAGCTCAAAACTAAAGGAAATAGAACGGAGGAGGTCTCAGGTAGAAGATAGATGAGGTAGTCAGACTCTGAGCCCTCGTAAAAGACTTGCTGTGACTTGCAGTCCCAGGTGTGGCGGGAGCAGGATGAGAATGGCCTTGTTTCCACTACCGCCATTCATTCAGGGCAGTCTCCAGACAAGCAAGGTGGTGCAGAGAAAGCCCAGGCTTGTGTTCAGGTGAATCTGGATTCAAATCACGACTTCACCACTGATCATCTGTGTGGTATTGGACAAGTTACTTTCCTCTTTGTACTTCCATTTTCTCATGAATAAACTAAGTGATTCTTATATTCCTATATTGCCAGATTGTTGAGAAGAAGAAACATGAACCTATAATTCCTGTGTTACACTCCAAAAGGGGTGAATCTGGTTTATCGTCCACATATGAATATACCTGACCATAAAAATTATCATCTCCATTTTGGAGACATTTCACTCAATTTCCTCAAATCCCACTCATGCTTAGGAAAACCCAGAAACTTCAGACACGTTTGACATCTACAGGGGAGGCTTTGGGCATGGACTGAAGGGGGCAAATATCATGTATCAACGAATACCCGAGACCATATTCTCACCCTAAACATCTTTGAGATCTACATATAAGGGGTTAGTCACTTATGATAGCCAGGTCCAGGGCCAGCTATAGGGGCCAGGACAGAAAAGGGAGGACAGGAAAGATAGTTTTCTGCAAGGCATCTGTCTACTATGCTTGGGAGACCCACGCTGTAGAGAAAATTGCATTATTGTTCTGTTCTTTATGCTTTATAGGAATTTTATGGAGGTCTTTGTATAGTTTGTCCAAGCACACCTTCAAGGAAAGGCTTCATTATTAAACAAATTAGGAGACTGGGGACAAATATCTATTATACACTTATATCATTAATGGCTTACAATCTACAACATCTGCAGAAGTCACAGAAATATACAATAGATACAGCTCAAACCCTGCTTCCTGGGGAAATGGCTAGATATTAGGATGAAAAGTGAATGTGGTGTCAGGGAGGAAGTCAGATCTTTGTTTGAGTTCTCACTCATTTTCCTCTAAAAGCCAACAACGCCCAATTGCCACTTTCTCTGCTCAAGAACCAAAGCCATCAAAAAAAAAAAAAAAAAAAAAGAACCAAAGCCATCAGAACCACTTGGCACACCCTTTGAAAGATCTAAATTCCAGCATGCCCTTGCAGATGGCTCAGTCTGCCTCTAACTGAGTCAGCATCTATGAGATGGGCAACCAGGGGCCTGCAGGTCAAACAGAGCTTGAAAAGAATGCCTCTATTGACACACTGATGTTTGAAAACTCCTTTGATGAGGGGTAATTGTTATTCACTCCATAATGAGCTGAGTTTACAATGATTGCCACTGTTTTGACTTAAAGTACCTAAGTGTTTCTGGGAAGAGCTGGCTTGGGTCAGCTGTGACAAGGGTCACCGGGAGCTTTGGGTAGCTAGAGATCTTCCGGAATGGGAGAAGGGTGAAGAAGGGAGGGTACAAGAGGCAAATGCTTGCCATTAGAAACCCCCTGATTTGGAACCCTTAATCTTTCCTCTCCCTGATGTAGTCATTCCAGGGAAATCACACCAGCCGGATTCCCTCTCCTGAGGCCCCTGTTGACCCCCTCCCTCATTTTCCCCACAGAGCCAGGTGCCCATTTAAGATCATAAAAATCCCAGCTTCATAAACTGCAAACTAGGGAACTTGATTCAATTCTTCATATTTTGTTAAGTGCCAGGATATTTCTTTTCCTCTGTGACAGAGCCAATCATGCCCTCAGAATACATCTCTCCATGGCTAGGTATTTCTCACACCTGGACTGTTCTCCTGCATAGCCCCACGTCATTCTCCATCAGTGGTTCCTTCCCTTGGCTGCACAGCTGAATCATCTAAGGAGTTGTTTCTAAAAGAACAATTCCTGAGACTAATGAATCACAGACCTGTAGCCCTGAAACAAATAATACATTATATGTTAATTAAAAAAAAAAGAACAATTCCTGGATTCCGACTCCAGAAGTTCTGAATTAATTGCTCACGGGTGGGCCCTGGACATAGACATTGTTAAAAGCTGTGCAGGTGATTTTAATATACGGCCAAGGTAAAGAGTCCCTTCTCTAGACCCAAGAACCACTACACTGCAAAGAAACTGATAGGGCCAGTGCTGCTCAATGCTGACTCCTCATTAGAGTCACCTTGGGAGCTTTAGAACTCGTCAAGTCCTGATTCCCAGCCCATTCAAATAAATGAGGATCTCTGGAGGTGCTGACCGGGTGTCCGTATCTCTCAGAACCTCCAGGGTGATGCTAATGGGCAGCCAGGATTGAAAACCACTGTGTAGACCAAATGCGTGGCCAGAAGCAATCACTGGAGGAAGAATGAATGAATGACTATTCTGTGGGTAAAAGCAAAGGAATAAGGAAAAATAGTCTCCACTTACGTGGCCACGCAATCAGGGGTGTTTTTGCAGACTCTGATTCTACCTCATCTATTTGCCTACCTTTTCCAACTGTTAGTTGCTTACCTGCCTGCCAATATTTGTGCATAGGCTTCTAGAAGTTTACCGTCAATAAAGTATCCCACCTAGGGACTTAAACAAGGCTATTATCTGGCACAATGTTGGTTTGATTGCTTCTGTATTGTGAAATGATTTTATCTGTTGGACTTTCAGTCTATCAGTCTGTGGGAGAAAAGAGAGCCCACCAAACTGAGAGTAAGTTAACAAGCCTGGCTGAGAAAATTTATTTGCGATTTCTAAACATCCACTGCCTACCGTTACTCTTCTTCTGAACATTGGGGATCATTACCAACACATTTTTTCAATACACATATTTTTTTTATGGTGGATATCTAGGACTCTCCGTTTTTGAAATCCCTAGAACTACTTTATTACCTGTTTATCACATGAACCAAGGGGAGACGTTTAGTAATATATTGTTTTTAAAGAAGAAACGTCTGGCACTAAAAACCGAGGTGTATACATTAAGAAATAAAGATCAGGGAGACTATGATACAATTACTCAAGACTGTACAACAAAATGAAAGAAAAGCCAGAGTAATGAAATGGCCTATAATTCTTTAATTCCTAGATTCATCAGTCATTCCAATTGTCTTCATATTTATTTTTGTTCAGATTTCCTACTAAATTGCAAGACAGCTCATCCTTCATTTATGAAAACACTGGGATTTAGTTTATAAATTTTGCAACCTCCCTTGATTTCCCTTTATCTGTTCTATTTATCGTCTTCTGTTCAACACTTTTTCCAGAGGACAGGTGACAAGGAGACAAGAGGAGTTTCTGGAACTATCAGTCCCTTTTCTATGTAGTGACCATTCTGATGAAGACTCAGTAATGGGGGAATAGAAACCATTAATTAAATCAATTTGGAGAATTATCTTTAGAATTTGAGTATAATTAGTTCCAAGTTATATGAGTATTATGAACATTTTTGAGTGCCTCCCTAAAATCAGTCCCTCAGACCCACCAACCAGCAGACAGCATGTTGACCTCCCAGTGGGCAATATTCCTCTACAACTTTATTCGGTCATGTGTGGAATAACTGAGTCTGAACAAAGAACCACACAAATTAGCCATATTTACTGGAAGCAGTCTGTCGATGAGATATGGTGAAAGAACGCGTCAAATTGTAAACAGGTCTACAATTTCCAAATTCTGTGGATGAAGAGAAGTAGGGAGTAAAAGAATTTTCTCTCACATACTACCCTATGGAAGAGGGAGAATTCCTGATAGCCATGATTCTGGCCTCTCCATAGTTAGGAGCAGTAACTAAAAAGGAAGGAGCATAAAAGTTATACAAAAATATTAAAAAAGCAAAGAAAAAGAAAAGAATCAGGGGGAAAAAAATGACAGAAAATGCCAGGAAATGAAATTGCCCAAAAGCAAAAGTTGGGTTTTTTTTTTAATTTTTAATTTCCAAAATATTTTTATAGTTTTTATTTTAATGTTTTAGGCATAAAATCTCCCAAATGCTTCAAACTTCACTGACAGCAAATACACAGTTTTTTAAGACATCCATTCTAAGAAACTCTTCAACCAAATAGAATATTTTGATCCACTCCAGGAGTGCCCTAAACCCCACTTGGCATAACCGCAGAGGAAGAAGGTCATCAGATTTAAACTTGAGAGAACCGGTGGTGGGAATAGCTCTTTTAAGTGCTTCTCTCTTCTTGTACAGGGATGGGAAATCTATTTCCCATATTGGAAAAGAAAAAGTATTGGGAATCTTCATATTTACTGCAGTTTCTTTTTTCTTCCTCTGAAAGAAGGGAGAAAATTATGAAAGAATTGAAAACCAGTAGAAAATGATATCTGTTCATAAGCCATGTGTGACGTTGTTCAGCACACCATTCCTTACACTGCCCTTGTCAATCCGGCCTGCAATGCTGGAGCTGTGGGTAGGCCTCCCCCATGGCCAACGCCAAGGTGAAGACAAAATAACACAGGAAGGACCACGCTGAGTGTTCTGATAAACTCACTCCTATATTAAGCTGTGACTAATAACATTTACAAACCAAAAAGAAAGGCCAGTGACTTGATCCTTAAACCGTGTTTTCACCAAAATCTTGCTGTCAGTGTGTGATTATGCAACCCAATCCTCGGAAATATTGCTGTCTCTATAGAATTTTATTTCTGCCAATAAGATCTGGAAAATTCATGCATGGGAGAGTGGTGAGCTTGAACAGATATCTAAGACAGGAATCTTAGCATCCCTAATTACAGGTTCTATTATTTAAACAGTGAATAAACCAGTTCAAATTATTTCAACAAACATTTGTTGAGATTATTCAATATGAAGAGATCTATGATTTTACAAAGCTAAATATACAGGGGATGGTGAATATTATTTTATGTTAAGCTCATTAGGAACGAGGAGAGGCCCTAATTAACCCAGAAAACACATTGTTTAAAGGAGAGAGAGAGAAAAACATATTTCGTTTTTGCTGAATGACTGGAACAAATATGGTCAGTTCTGCTATAATGTGACATATGGGTTCCTAAATATCACCACACTATGCAAAATCACACAATAAAAACCACAGGGCTTATGGAGAAAATGAGATTAGGGCACAATACTCAAAAACTTAGTGACATGTAAAAAAAAAAACTTAGTGACGTTTATAAAAATGTTTTAAATAACGAACCTATGAAAAACCGGTACACATGTGACATGGTTAAGAAACATGTATACTACAATAAATACAGCATTTTACCATCTTAGTGTTGTGGGCGTCACAAGGTTGCCACTTGTGAATTACCGTGGTGGGACGGCGGGAGGTTATGTGACCAGGATGGGACGTTGCACCTCCATTCACCTTGTGCGCGGCCATGGCTCATCACACACACGAGGTGAACTGAGCTAGCTGGGGCGGATACTTGAGGTGTGTGCCTTTTGTGTATCCAGATGAGGCTTGGTTCAGCGGGGCACAATTTTCTGCATTCACCTAGTGTTTCTTGTTGAGGACGTCATGCACAGGCCAACACAAACAAAATTCGTGTTGTGAATTCCATTTGTCCCCCTGATATATGGGTAGTGCTGGAACAAATCCATGGCTTCAAAATAAGTGTTATAGCAGAACTGACATGTATATATTCACACTCCAGTTCTTCTGCAACAACAGTGTTCTTCCTCATCTACCACCAAGTTTGTCTGATTATTTCTGTCTAAGCCATTCAAAAACTACAATACTCCAAAAAAATCATCTGTGGTCTTAAAATAAGAACAATAATACCAGTTGCTAACGCTGGATAATTGTCCCACACCCAGTGGTAGGTTCTGCATGCCACCAGCATCTTCAGCAGCATGGTTTAAAATCAGCCTGTGGATCTAGAACCAGGGCCTTGACCCCCACCTGAAAGAGGTTTCCTTTGTATCTGGCAATGAGTGCCCCTTATACCGAACTACCCTGGGAAGCACTTCTGTTTAAAATCGCATTGCATACTGGGGGCAGGGGTGCCGCATTGAGCGTCCTCCAACTGATCCTCCCTTCATCCTTCTGAAGCTTCTTTCTACAGTCCCTTAGAACAGCAGTCATCATGTGCCTTGGTTTATCATTTTAACATTGGCCATCTCATACCTAATATGTGGTGGCCGGTACAACAAGCAATTAAAGCAGATCCTTTAATATTTATGTAAAAACCCAGTTTCCCCATACTACCTGAATTATTTACCCTGAGTAAGTGCACATTAAGTCACGGGCTAATGGATGACACACTTTTTTATATGGACTCACATCCCTGGAAAGCATCATGACCATCAGGTAGTGGTGAATCCTAATGGCACCATGAAAAAAAATCTGTCCATTCTCTGAAGGAGCCAAGCTGCCCCCCGTTATGGCAGAAGGAAAAGTGGAAAAGCGAACCCAAAGCACAAGGCAACAGAATATTCTGCACACATCTCTCTCCCAAAGAACG
The DNA here is from genome assembly GCF_009762305.2 of Zalophus californianus. NCBI lineage: Eukaryota > Metazoa > Chordata > Mammalia > Carnivora > Otariidae > Zalophus > Zalophus californianus. The sequence goes on along the minus strand of NC_045601.1, from coordinate 11,408,089 downwards.
CAGGACATCCAAAGGATGCCATGCAGCACCAACACCATTTTGACACTGAAACCAATGGTATTTGCCTCAAGATAACTCCACCAAAATCTCTTTATATGTTCTGACTTAATTTTGCTTGGCTGTCCATAAATTACTCTATGGGGTTTAATTCCTACAAAAGAGAATATAATCCACCCTTCTGCTATTAACGCAGCTACAATTTCATTCCTGTGCCAAACAGCAGGGAGAGAAATCAAACAGTTGGCCCCCAGTGAATTCATGTATTTGCCCCAGTTTCCTAACACTAAGCGCGCCTCAGACAATAGACTAGGTTTTAACTCTTTCTTGTCAAGTCTCCATCATGAGCAGTCAGATCGCATCCTCCCGCTCACTTCTCAGCTCATTACTCACAAAGAATATCTTTTCCCATGAAACCTGAGCAAACACACTCCTCAACCAGTGCTGAAGTTAGCAGTAAAAAGTCGGGTCTCGCCATCAGAAGCACATTAGCATACAAAATATTTCCATAGGAAGAAAAAAAAAAAAACCCTGTCAATTGCAGGAGCTGCACTCCATTGTCTTAAACGTTGCTGTTCTCAGTCAGAATGTGCACCCAACTCTATTTGGAGATAATGCACGTTCGGATCATGGTAACCTTTTACAGCGACTGTGGGCCTGTGTAGGAAGGAGACACTAAAACTACATTCCAATTCGATTCTACGGAAATGAGGGGGAAGGTCTTTTAGACAGAAATCGAGATAAATAGGGGGAAACGGCTAATGACTATAGGCTTTGCAAGAACTGCTAGTTTCAGGGAACCTCACTCAGGAAAGGACAAATCCCAGCCCTGACCCTCACTATGATGTCCTGGAAAGAACTGGGTCAAGGATCCAAATGAAAGGGAAACCAGGGGTCATTTCACAATATCCTGAATTTATCACGCCCGCCCAGCGGTCAGTTAGGCAGGCAAATGAACAGTTAAAAGGCTCCACTGAACCATAATCCCCAATCGTTATACTTAAATGGCTCTTCTCAATATAAAGGAGGCTCTTCAATAACCATAGATCTAATTTCTGTTAATTTTATGTAACTCTAACAGAGTCATTAACATTCGTGGAACCCACTCCACACGCAGCCCCTCCCTCCCCTACTCCCCTCATTTCTCCTACCAGCGTATCCCTTGAAAATTTAATTATTACCAGTGGAATTCCTGCACTAACTAAAGGCTTTTGCAATCAAATCAATAGTTGATGAAGGAGTGGTCGGAAAAAGCCATGTTAAATGTATTATGCTCTTCCATTTCCACATCACCCGTGTGGCTCCTTTCATGATGTTGCAATTGGAGACCCTCAAAATACATCACTTTCAGGGAGTTAAAATGTCTAAGTGTTATCCAGAGGTGGCTATTATATATTTATAAGGGCTCCCCTATATGCCTCTTCTGGATTTATTAAGTGCTCTAAGGATCTGTTTGGCTTATACCAACTACCACAGACTGATCTGAGAAATCAAGGAGGAAATATTCAAATGCAGAGCCGGGCAGGAAGGGAACTGTTTGTGGGCATCATGACTGCCACAAGGAGACGGGCCAGTTGTACGTGTTATTTAGAAATAGAAATAAGTCCTCTCCCTCCTCCCTGTTCTTGCCCTACTCATACCCCCCACCGTTCTGTTCTGATGGAAGAGCCCAAATGCTGTGCTGTCTCTCTTTGTGCTTTTCCACCTATGGAGAGTCTCCAGCACAAAATAACGTGCCTTTGGGGAGAAAGAGATGCTTCGGTGTTGTTGTGTCCTTTTCTGCTATTGGTGGAATGGGCTTTGGTGCCTTAATTAGATGAGGATTGTTGCACCAGAGATGGTTCTATAAAGAAAGCATTTTATCCAGGCCACGTGTAGTGTGTACCTCATGACATTTGCAATATTCCCCATATATAAACATTTTGGGGGCATGTAGCACAAGTATATTTATAAATGGTTCCCTGGTTCTCCAACAGGGTGGTCAAGGGGAATTGCAGACTGTGCGATGCATGGCTATACTGTGTATATTACCAGAGGCCAGGCTGGAGAGGTGACTATAGATGAATTCTCTGGATAAACAACCAGAGTCCTCTCCTAAAGGGCTGAAAGCTGAATCTGACTATATAGGACCAGGTATGCAAACACCATTCAGATCTCCTAATCTAAGTGATATGGGAAGCACTCACACATTATCTGAAAAATTTAGCCTGCCACTATTTTCCTGCTAAATTGTCCAGATAATTACTTCAATTTTCCATTTCACTTTGACTTAGAAACCTAGTCACAGGATAATAACAGGTCATTGTACAAGGCAGAAGCTTATTTGCCTATTTATTAATAATGCTCATCTATCAACGAGCAACTCCCATGTGCCTGGCACTGCCCTCAGGAAGTTTTATTCTAATTGAAGTCAACACTTAGACTCTAGAAAGATCAGTGAACATGAACAATGATCCATTAGCAGCTGGATTCAGTGAGAGAATGTACTGTTATGGGAGCAGTGGAGCCAGAACTATAGGAGGCTTTCCTGGAGGAGACAGGCTTGGTGGAGAGTCTGACCAACCCTCAATTTTGTTCACATCACAAACAGGGAATGATATACTGTGTACCTCATGGAACAAACTGGTGCTGCTCACAGCCGGTGATGGTCCAAGCCACCAGCCACCCTAGGACAGGCCTGGCCAGCCCAGGGGCAGAGGGGATCACTCATCACCCCGGGTCACCCACTCAGTTCAGACACTGCTTTCAAGCAGGTGTATGTTGGGATTTAGTTAGGCAAAGAGAAGGATATGAGAAGAAACACATGATGCAAACTAACACAGCGTTCTTTAAAGAGGAGGTACAACTTTTGCAAAGAGAAATGTACCAGACACGGAGCCCCAGGACATAGGGTGGGTTCAGTGGTTAGCTGCCCCGGCTTTAGAATTGGAAAGTTCTGGGTTTTCCACTCTGCCCTACCGCTAACCAGTGGTCGGGTAGGTGCCGTTGGGCAAATTATTTAACTTCTCCATGCTTCATTTTTCTAATCAGGAAAATAGGGATATCATAGTCCTTATCTATTAATATAATTGTTCCTATCGACCTACGTTGTGGAGAATTAAAGGAGACAATGTGAATAAAGCACTTTGCACAGAGCCTGGTGCATGGAATATTCAATAAAACCAGCTATGATATTAGTAATATAAGTGTTGCTATTAGTGTTGCTAAGTGATGTTTGAAGCCAAAGGTCAGCAGCTTAGGGTGGATAGGGGATGAAAATATGAATTTTCAGAAAATGGGAATATGCATATATTTTGTGTATTTGCTGGTGGGTACAGAAAACTAGATGAAAGAAAAAAGAAATAATTACCTCAGACGCAGAAGCTCTGGTCAACTCAGAGGAACAGGAATGTTTTAACAGCTGTCTAGGGCCAATTAGGACTCGCATTTCAGATGACACATTCAAACGCTTATCTGCACAGTAGCCTCGTTTTCTGTTCTCCCTCCGTGTTTGTGTATTCACTTTTGCAAATGCATGGACAAGCAGAGAAAAAGTTGAATGTAATTGCCAAAGGGGCCACCCATCACTGTCGCTCCAACTGCACTGCCTTCACTGAGGACCGTCTTAAAGTGCCATCATATTAACACAGGGAGAAGAATAACAGATCATAATTATTTAAGGACTACCCAGCAAAAGTACAAGAAATTATCTGTTACCCATCGTGCAGCCAAACCCAAGTAAAAGTTAGTTATAGAATCTGAGATAAGGTTGAATTTCTCTGAAATAGAAGAGAACATAATTTGTAGCCTAGTCAGCTGTGACATATAAATACACATAATCTCCAAAAGGAGAAAATAAGTGATAAATTTTCAGTACCGAGCAGGGCACCAAGTACAAAGTAAAGTGATCGATTTGGGTGGCTGATAGATAGCACCTTCCTATTTGCAGTATAGATTCGTCAAAAAATTCTCAGGAAGAAAAAAGGTTTGCCATTGAAAGATGCCATTAATTGTACATTTTGCCATATTACTTAGAAATAGACATTTCAATGCCTAAAGTGAAATGTCCATATAAAATACACTTATAAAGTGTTTCATTTACAAGTTACTCTATGTCTATTTATCACTCTGAACTTCTCCACCACCCTGGGAAAACTGCAAGAGCATTTTCAACTCCATTTTACAAATGAAGAAATCAAATCTAAAGAAATTTAGTGACTGACCATAGACCATGTAATTTGGAAAGCACAGGGCCAAGACAAGAACCCAGGTCTCCTCACTAGTACCCACTCCTTGTCATATATTCTTCTATTACATGGTAATTATTCTAGGTGCAACAGAAGTCAAGGTTAAGTATTAGTGAGTACAGCTGTCCCCGCAGAGCAGCGAGGGATGCCAGCCCAAGCCGAGGAAATGCAGTAGGCCAAGTTCATGAGCATGAACTTCAGGCACACGATGATAGCCTGTCAAGTGTATTGGCTCCAATTATCAGTGTTTAAGGGGTGCATGGAGTATGAGCTTTGAGGATCCCTAAAGGACACAGTAAGGAGTGTGAGATTTATCCCATAGTTAAGTGAGAGTCATCAAAGGGTTTTTTAACTAGGGAGTGATGTAATTAAATATGTATTCCAAAGTCTGGTGGGGTTGGAGCCTGGATTTCAGGGCGAGGAAGAGCTGCTGAGAAGCTGGAGGCAGAAAGACAAATGGGAACAGCAGCTTGGGAATGTCTTCGGTCATAGCTCGGGGTTAGCTTTGGCTTGCATTCTCCTAGAATGTGGACACTAACTCTTCCACTGAGCCGTGAATTCTTTGCAGAAACTCATGTTTTATTTACCGTCGTGTTCCTGGGCTGCAAAGTATAGTGAGTCGTACGTTGCAAAATCTGCCTGTAGGACTTGCCTCCCAGAGAGCCCAACATCTCCTCCACCTCAACAGGACCAACACGAAATGTAATACTCTGCACCCAAAGATCACTTTTCTTGCCATCTCTCTCTCCTGGAAAATATGCACTGCCATCCCTCTGGTTTTCTAAAATCTGGCATTCATCCTAAGTCCCTTCCTCTCCCTCATCCCAGCCCCCATCAATCCATCCCTATACAATGCCCCCTTCTTTAAGATCCCTCTGTCCCCTTCACTAATTGTGGTTTTATCAGTCTCCTAAATAAATATTTATCTGCAAATGTACCCCTTTTGAATCTATCCTCAACATTATTAGGAGAGGCATCATTATAAAATGAAAATATTTTTGGGCACTGCTTAAAACCCTTTGTAGGCCATCCATTGCTTAGAGAACAGCCATTGCTTAGAGTCGACACTCTTCATCATCACACACTTGCAAACCCTCCATCATCTGGCCTTCATCTCTGGCCAGTCAGTTCCAGTTACCCAATGCTCGATTCAAATGACCCACCGAGCAACATGCAGAGTGAGCTTTCGAGCCCATGAGCCTGCACACACACACTGTACCTTAGTGTCTCCACCCAAGTCCACTCACACCTGTTACTTGCCTGGCCATCTCTGATTCGTCCCCTGTTTACCAACTTCTCTTCTGAGAAAGCTTACCTCATACAATCCCCACCAGTCACTGGGTCCCCGAGGCCAGTCATTCTCTCCTTTCACGAAAGCTCTCTGTCCATTGCTTACCTCTGCAAAAATTCTCAGCACACTGTATTAAAGGCATTTATTTTCATGCTCCTTGAGGGCAGGGATGCTGCCTAATTCATTTCTCTTTCCAACACCCAGTACTTAGCACATGATAGATACTCTTTAAACATTTATATGTATCATGCATACATATTTTTAAGAGACTAAATGATGGGGCACCTGGGTGGCTCAGTTGGTTGGGCGACTGCCTTCAGCTCGGGTCGTGATCCCAGAGTCCCAGGATCGGGTCCCGTATTGCGCTCCCTGCTCGGCCGGGAGTCTGCTTCTCCCTCTGACCGTACTCCCTCTAGTGCTCTCACTCTCTCTCGAATAAATAAATAAAATAAAATCTTTTAAAAATAAAAGACTAAATGATGGAATGAACAAATGGGTGAATGTTGACACATTTTTTTCTTCTCTATCCTCAACTGTGGGAATTCAGTAACATCTATCTGCCTATAGAATCTGACAACAAGCATTTGAGAGCCATAGTCACATACACATATATATTAAGGGGTGTGTGTGTGTGTTCTTGAATTTCACAATCAACTTCATTATGATATGGTTACACTTTACATATAAAAAGCATCTCAGCATGTGTGTGTGGATATACACATAGTGAGATTTAAAGATCCCATCATTATAGTAAATAATCTCGACATTTCTTTAAGTGAATTAGAAGAAAATTTCCTTATTTGGTTTTATTTCTCTTCCCTAGATCAAAACTTTAGCCTCTGCATCTTGGAAGCAGAGCACTGGAAAAATCTTTGGTAACTGATTGGTGACGAAATTAATGCTTAACAGTTGGCTTACCAACCAGCATGTCCAGTTTACCACGAAAGAGTTTATTTGGTGAGACTATTAAGTCTACCACAGTGATTTTCAAAGTTCTTTATTCTCCCCCTTAAAGCTTCAAATTGTATATTTTTGTGAGCCGCCTTGAAATATTCTAAATAAAGTACAATTGCACTGTCTTGAATAATACAATGCCTAGCACAAAGGAGACATCTGATAAATATCTGTTATCGTTGACTAACTCATCCCTGCTTGATTATATAATCCCTGAGAGCAGAAAGTGTGTCTTATTAACAGTGCAGCCCCATAGAGTCATCCACTTTGCTCAATGTTCGTTGAATAAGTGTGTGCTCATGGGCATTTGAAATTGGGCAAGACAGACACATTCTTCAAATGGTATTTGCGTTGGTTCCACTACCTTAAGAATCGAGTTCATTGGTCTCTATAGGTACCAGTCATTATTAAATTGAGCACTCTACTTGACTATTACAGGTACAAATCAAGTCCATGCACACAAATGCTAGCTTCCATCTGGCACTAGCGACCTAAATGTGAAATCTGACGTATTGTCTAAGGAGAAGTCAGCCTCAAAATCAGGGAATAGAAACAGTGATCCATAAATGTTGTTTCTTCATCTGCAACAGTGATAAGTCACAAATAAGAAAGTAAAGAGTATTATTGCCGTTAACTATTTCAGATCACCATCTGCAAAAAGAACACAACAGAATGGAAATTGCTTTTATAAAGTATTCAATACAATTTAAACATCTCATGATATGCAATGGGGCTCTCTGAGATGTGCCAGATGCTATTAAATACAGCATGCTCTATGGGAAAATCATGCAAAATACATTCAACCAATTGAATTATATTGTAGGGCATAAAGGGCTGAATACATAAATGAGCCCCCATTACCTTGGTCTTTGGGCATTTTTTTCTTGTAGCTTTCAGATATAGAACATGAAAAATAAGAACAAATACTAACACCTGTATTTTTCGATCACTGATACACTTTCAAAGCATTGCACATTTATAACATAAATAGTGGGTACCCATTTTGCATTAGAAAGAATAAGATTTTCTATTACATTTATAGTGTTTGGGAATTGTTTCCTGAAGAAGCCATGATGGGAAAGAAGCACAGTGGCTACAAATGTAGGGACCTCTTCATTTGATTAAATTTGGGAAAGTTCTTTTAATCCCAATGCAGCATTTAAAATTTGCAAATTTTTTTCTATTTTGCAGGAATTTTTCTCCTTTTTAATATCATCCTCTAAAAAAGACTTTACCAATAAGATCCTTTAAGGTATGAACAGGTAAGGCAAGTATTATTTAATAGACAAATTGTAAACACAAGGAAACCAAGGTTCCAAGGCATCGAGCGCTTGACCCAAGGACACCCAACCCCACACCCAAAGACTTCACATAAATCTTTCTTCCACACCGCATGTCCTTTCACACCCACCAAGGCCTCTTCAAGGACTGCCTAGGGGAGGAGGCAGGGCCTAGACAGGGCCTCCCAGGTCCCTGGGCTCTGAGTACATCTCTTCTACGTATCATTTACTTGAAAACTAAATCTCTCATTTGAAAACTGTTACTCTTCTTAAGCTTAAAAAAAAAAAAAAAAACCTATGCACTAGATTAGGTCACTGTGAAAAGCAACCTTAGGGTTAAGAATGTAGAACAAGAGATTCATGTACCAAAATAGTAAAGCTAGGGAGGTAAAATCCAAGATCTAGTATCCTGGGCCACGACCAGGTTATGAGAGCAGGAGCTGAACCAACGCACAAATCAGGGTTTAGTGCATTGTCCGTCAAGAGGACTTATCATCAGGACCCACCGCCATGGTCCCCCCTCAACAGGGGTCTGCACTTCCAGCCTGGCATACAGCCAACGCCATCTCCCGGGAAAATGTTTTTGCTCAGTCCTCTGTCGATCCGACAAAAGTGGTTTGCTTCAAGTGGGTTTGGAAGCCAACTCACAGAGCTGTTGGTACTTTTTTGTAGAGGTGAATGGCAGATTATTTTTCAAAGTTGTAAACATTTGTGTTTAAGACATGACCTGGCTAAGGCTCTTGCTCACAGTCACAGAAAGTTGAGTAAAAGCGGTGTTTAAAATGGAGCAACCCTTTGGTGACATAGCAAACACGGAGAAACTGGCCAGAGAGCCCACTCAATGGCAACTATATATTTTATTTATACACCATAAATCATCTTTCTTGTGGGTGGGAAACCACCAGAAGGAAAAGAAACACCAAGCTTGAGGTGGGTGATGGCAGCAGAGGCAGTGATGTTGATGAGATGAATTTATAGGAGTGATAAGCTGTGGAATCATCAGTGACAATGACAAGTTTAGAACTTGTGGGACTGTTAGCTAGAACAGGTGGGACTGCTAGCAAATATAATGATGTCGGGTCGGTGAAGTTTTTGGGGGAGGAAATAAAGTCTTCATGGGACACGGGCATCAAAGTGGCACCATCGAGGTCGTGGTGTGAGACTGGAGAGAAAAAAAAGTACAGGTGCTCGCCACACACTAAGAGTGAGACTCAAAGCCTCGGAGGAGAGGAGACAGCTTGGAAAACCTATGATGAGTTGAAAAGACGATCAAGACGGTTCAGAACTTGTACTCCAAAGTCATCTGGAAAATGGGAATAATTGTGCCACTACACAGGGTTGTGGTAATCATTGACTATGCTAATATATGGGAAGCACTTGGAGGAATGTGTGGCGGATACTTAGTGCTCAAGAAAAATATATTAGTGATGATAATCATGACAATAATAGTAACATAATAATAGTAATAAACAGATGTTCTCATTTGGGGAAGAAGAGAAAAGAAAAAGAGTAAAAGAAGAAAAAGAAACCAAAAAGGGGAGAAGCTATAAAATGAGTTGTCATGGAAACCAAAAGCAGCGAGGATTGCAAACTGGAGAGGTTAATTAACAATATCCAGTGCTAGAGCAAGGTCAGGGGAAATCATACCTGAGAAAAGATCCTACATTAGGAAAGCTAAGTTCATCGATGGCCTGCAAGAAAGAAGTTCCAATAGAATATTCGTGGCAAAGCCAATGTTGAAGGGTAGAGTGATGAATCACAGGGTAAGAAACAGAAGAGTTGGCTATTCATTCAAGAATTTTGGAGCGAGAAGGAAGGGGAATTAAGAGAGTTACTAACGGGGAGAGCAGAATATAGGGACGACTTAAGTTTGGGAAATCCTAATATATCAGAAGACAGAGAAAAGACCCTGGCAAGAGAGGGGATGAGGAAAAAAGTTAAAAGTGCAGAAAACTGCTGGTGCCAGATGGTGAGGAGGTAGAAGAGAGTTCATCCCTCAGCTCAGGTAGAGGAGTGGGGAAGAGCAAAGGGCAGCTTCTTCCCTTGATGCAGGAAAGGCCAGGAGAATAGACACAAGTACTGGGGAGCAAAGATGTGGAGGGAGCTGAATTTAAATGGGAACCTTCTTCACCCTAAAGTTGAGTCAAGAAACACTCCCAGTTTCTGTATGATGTATCAAATGAACACATAGGAGATTCCATCGATACATTTTTGTGACACTCTTCAGCAACTCTTGATTGCATAGAAACAGGAAGTAGAGAGAGAGGATGGCAAGCTAAGCAAGGCTGAAAGTCCAGGGCACAGGTGCATGGTTGAGATGCCTGACCAGGTTGCATAGTGGTGGAACTGTGGAGCAAGAAGAGACTTCAGGGACCAGTAGAGCAGAGGCAGCGCAGAACTGAAGGTTATGTGAAGAATAAAATATACAAAAGCAGCATTTGGGGAATGAATGATTAGGAGGGTGGTTCTGGCTAGGAAGAGAGGTAGGGGCAGGACCGCAGAACCTGAGAGCCTGGAAGTCAAACTATCCGTCTCTTGGCTAGGGGGATAAGCCGGAGAGCAGTGGATGCCAGGAGTTCTCAGGGGTGATCTGTTTCTTCCAAGGGTGTTCTCACTAACTCTTTTCCTATTTATGTTTTTTTTTTTTCCTTATCACATGCAATGCTAGAATTCAAATCCAGTTCTGTAGAATTTCAAAGCCCAAATTTTTTATCTTTTCTTTTTTATAGTAGCCATTCTAAAGGTATAAGGTGCTATCTCATTGTGGTTTTTATTTGCATTTCCCTGGTGATTAATGCTATGAGCATCTTTTCACATACCTGTTGGCCATCTATATGACTTCTTTGGGAAAATGTCTATTTAGACTTTCTGCCCATTTAAATCAGATTATTTTTGTTGTTGGTTATTGAGTTATATGCATTCATTATATATTTTGGTTATTAACCCTTCATCAGACATATGATTTTCAAATATTTTCTCCCATTCAGTAAGTTGCCTTTTTATTTTGTTGATGGTTTCCCTTGCTGTGCAGAAGCTTTTTACTTTGATGTAGTCCCACATGTTGATTTTTGCCTTTATTGCTTTTACTTTGGTGACAGATTTAAAAAATCATGTCCAGGAGATTACTGCCCATGTTTTTTTTCTAAAAGTTTTGTGGTTTCAGGCCTTACTTATGATTTTTTCCCCCTCAGGTTTCATTCCAGGAATGAAAATTTAAAAGTATAAAAGATCAGGTCATAAAAGGCAATCCCTACATTTTGTCATTTGTTTCTGTATTATTACCATTATTGTTGTTGCTCTCCCTTTATTGTCATTTTAAAGGCAACCTTTGAAGAGCAGAGAGAGATGCAGGGGTTCAGAGCCTGTTAAAATGGAGCCACACTTTTCGATTTCCAGTGTAGAGTAGGTTCATTTATGCTGACTGGTTTACTCTCAACAACAAAAACAACTCTTATCCAGGACTTTCTGAAATAACAGAGACCAAACACTCTGTTCCTGAGCTTGCCAAACTTGGGTACCTCTATGACTTTGAAAATACTTGTGCTTTAGCCTGGAATGCTCTTCCTACTCTGGTCTGCTTAGAAAATTCTAACTTATCCTTCAAGTTCCAGTTTAAGAATTACTTGTTCTGTGAAGCTCCCGCTGATTCTCCCAGATATCAAGTGTCACAGAGACAGTGATTTTTCAAGTAGTCCACAATAGGTGTCCCTTCTCTTGCTAGGCCCCGTTCTCTCCCTGCATACCATCTACCATTAAAGTTAGGCTAATAAAACTTAGTTCCCCTAGCAAGAATGAACATATGTCAAAGAAGATGTCCTTTCCAGGGAGAAGAGGAAATGGAAATCCTGACCTTTCCAGCAGAGTAAAAGATAGAAAGAAAAAGAAAAACTGGAGGAAGACAGGTAACAATTGGTAAGATATATATGTCATGGCTTCTCACCTATGAGGTGGGGTTGGAGGCTTAGGTGGAGAAGAAAGCTAAAAGATAGGGGCTTTGTGCTCCAGTTTCTATTTGGAATAAAAACGAAAGAGGAAATGCTGGGTGTGGTGGCCCAATAACAGGGTGGGGTGTCTGCATTGGGTAAAAATGGTAGCATGCTGTGGTAAAGAAAGAGAAGCTGAATTATCACTCCCATGGTTCCCTCTACCTCTGTGTGATGGAAGAAGCTCCCACGTGCCTTGTCAGGAAGTGGAAGGTAGATAATGGTGCTTGTTAGTGAGGTGAGGAGATGGGGGGGCGAATGGTAATGTGGGAAAGTGGTGGGGAAAGTCACCACATAGCCAAGGCCTGGGGGAAGAGCTCCAAGCCTCATGGAGCATCTGAAGAGCCAGGGAGCACTGAGGAGGGGTCCTGTCACTGGAGGAAGACCACCAAGCCAAAATAACCTAGGCCACAGCTTGTCATAATCCTCAGTAAGAAGGTGGGCAAAGGACATTACACGCAGAGTCCAGATGACATAAAGGACAACAGAGGGACCAGCAGACCTGCCTATGAGATATTTCTCTCCCCCACCACCACAAGACCGCCAGCAAGTCAACCCCTCACCATCATATGCTTGTGCCATTTTAGAATGGGTGATAAACAAAAAGATTAAACATATATCTGAAAGCAATTAAATTACTTGTAAGAGATTATTTATGTTAGAAGATAGTGAGATAATTTACCTAGCTAGTAGTATTTAGCATTTAATTTTCTATTTAATTTAGTAACAAAATTAACTAGCTAGACTGAGATAACTAGCCAGTCAGAGCCCAATACACACAGAGACACACAGACACAAATACAGGTCGAGTTGAATGGGAACATTATTAGTCAGGGTTCTCCAGAGAAACAAAACCAACAAGACAGTTGATAGACTGATAGATAGATAGATAGATAGATAGATAATAGATAGATGATATATATAGATAGATAATAGATGATAGATAGATGAGAGAGAGAGAGAGATAAAAGAAGAGATTTATTATAGGAACTGGCTCACACAATTGTGGAGGGCAAGAAGTCCCACAACCTGCCATCTGCAAGCTGGAGGACCAGAAACACTGTTGGAGTGATTCAATCCCAGGCCACAAGGCTGAGAACCAAGGACAAATGGGTAAGTCCTGTTCTGAGTCTGAAAGCCTGAGAACCAGGGGCCCTGATGTGCAAGGACAGGAGAAAATAATCATCTCAGTTCAAGTGGAGAGAGAGTAAATTCTCCCTTCCTCTGCATTTTCGTTCTAATCTGGCCCTTAAAGGATTGGATGACACCCACCTGCATTGAAGGGGGCCATGTGCTTTACTCAGTTCACCAGTTCAAATGCTAATCTCATCCAGAAACATCCTCACAGACACACCCAGAAATAATGTTTTACCAGCTCTGGGAATCCCATAGCCCAGTCTAGTTGACACATAAAATTAACCATCACAGGGACTTACCAAAAAGACCATGATAGAACACAGAGTTGCTAAGTTTCTCCTCTTGAAATATTTGTAAATTTGTGGTCCTGCTATGCAAGGTTCACACTATATTGTAATTATGTATTGGCCTATCTATTTCCCACATTAAACTGAGATTTTGAGAGTTAAGACTGTATTTTCAACTTCTAATTCTAACACAGTCTTTGGCATACAATAAACTCCTGACAAACATTTCCAAAATGAAGGAATAGAAAACTAAAGGTTGGGGGGCACCTGGATGGCTCAGTCAGTTGGGTGTCTGACTCTTGATTTCAGCTCGGGTCATGATCTCAGGGTTGTGAGATCGAGCCCCATGTTGGGCTCCACGCTCAGAGTGGAGTCTGCTTGAGATTGTCTCCCTCTCCCTTTGCCCCTCCCCCCCAACTTGTGCTAAATAAATAAATAAATAAATAAATAAATAAATAAATAAATAAATAAATATCTTTACAAAAGAAAAAGAAAGGTCGGTAAGATTGTGTGAGAATGACCACTGAGCATTCTTGACACACCCAACAGCAAAATAGACTCAAGACCGCTCCCCAGAAATCTACCTCTCACTCTCGGTTTTTGATGAGATTTATTTCTAAGTTTTCTTAGTCTCTGTTCTCCTTTATTTATTCTTCCTTTCTTAATCCACCAGAGCTTCAAGGAGAAAAGAAAATAGGAGAGCTGGCCTATAGAGCTCTTTAAAAATATTTTTTAGTATATGTGCTGCTGAAGCAAGTACCTTTAAGAATATTTTTGAGCAACACCTCTCCATCTCTGTGTGTTTTGATGTTGTGATCCATGCCAGAAGAGTTTGAAACTCAATTAACTAGCAAGTCATACATTCATATCTCTTTTTTGATCAACATATAGATATTTATAGATAGAGATGTATAGATATACACATACACAGGCTGAAAAAAATATAAGGAAGTGAGTCTGCCTACACCCCAATAACTATTTCACCAAATTTTCTCTCTAGCCTTGCTCCACAATAAGAAACAACAAGAAAGACTGCTGAGTGGTCTTTAAAATTAAATTATTCTTTGCAACTACTGATGGGAGTGCCAAGGTGGATTTTGACCAAACTCTGCTAAAGGGAATCTTGTAAAATATGGCAAGGATCTCTGCAGGAATTGGAACTGGAATTGAAAGGAAGGAAAGTATGACCCACATGAATCAGTTTGTCTGTCAATTGCTCAGCACCATTCCCTATGTTTCAGAGCTGGAAGTCTAATATCTACAATTCCAGAATCTCTGCCTGCAGGGCTCCCCACCAGATTCGACCCAGGAGGAGTACTCATGCATGCTTTGGAAGGCAGAAGAGAAACCATCATCATAGTAGTGCTCCTCTGGCAGAGGAGCAGCAAGTGAGGACTTTGGAAGACGTGGGGTATTGTGTTTGTGTGTGTGTGTGTGTGTGTGTGTGTGTGTGTGTGTGTGTACTTTCCGTGCTGGAGGCAGCTGCATCCAATGGTTCCTGCAGACCCCTACAACCTCCCGTCTCTCTAAAAGCTAAATATTCCCTGTATTAAATCCTTTCCTTCTTGAATACGTGAAGTCATTTCTTTGTCTTTGACCATCATGATGATATGAGAACAGCAATACATATTATACTATGGAACAGAGGACACGCTTTTAGGAAATGCCACAGAATCACCTTTTAGGGACCTCTCTTCCCACCCCCCACATCCAACCCATCTGCAAGTCTTCCGCCTCACCTTACCAGTTAGCTTGCATATCCACTTCCCAACTCCATGGTGATCACTTCTGGGGGCCCTCTCAGCACCAGGCTCTCCAGTGAGCAGGCAGCTCCCAGCCCTGACCCAGCCATCATCAAGCACAGTGTCAAGGTTCTCCTTCATCTCCTACATTGCTCTCATAGTCAAAATCTTCTGGGGCTATTTCCTTTGACTCCAGAGCCAAATTCTCCAAAGCCTGGCCATTCCCTCCCACCTTTGCAACACTGCCCTAGATTCATCATGTCTCTCATCAGACTGGTCTCTCACCCTATGACCAACAAACCACGTGCATTCACCCCTCAGTTTCTTTGTTCATGCTTCCCCTTCCCCAGAACGCCCTCGCCTGCCGGTCCACAAACACCATGTCTGTCCAAGAGAGGTCAAGAATCAGCTCCTCCATAATGCCTCTCTACCCACACAACATTCATTAATACCCTGCCCTTCTGAACTGAAATATTTCATCATGAATATTTGCCTGCAAAGTCCAGCCCAAATTGTTGACCCACAAACTTGAGAGCTAAAATACAATGGATATTGTCTTAAACTACTACATCTTGGGATGGCTTATCTGCAAACACTAATGAATAAAAACTGTTCCCAATCTTGTCTGCCTACAGCATCATCTCCATAGGACAACCAGCAACCTTTTTAAACTGAAAATCAAATTACACCTTGCCCTTCCTGGCTTCCCCTACATCACTGATGCCTACACTCCATTTGGTCAGGCCAGCCTTTTGCTATTCCTTAAACAAGACTTCTTGTTCCCACCTCAAGACGCTTGCAGTTCCTTCCATCTGGAAAATTCTTTTCTTAGAGCCGCACATGATTTCCTCTCTTACTGCATGTAGATTCTTTACTCAAATGTCACGACTTCCATGAAGCCTTCTTGAATAACAGTCTCTAAAGTACCATCTCCCTCAGTCCCCGTCCCCTTACCCTGCTTTATTTTTCTACACTTGTGTGATGCCTCTCTTACATATGCATTTGTTCACTGGGTTATTTCCCATCACGCTAGAAGAGAAACCTTCTGAGAACAGGGACCCCAGTGCCGCTCTGACCATTGCATCTGTAAAGCTGAAAATCAAGCCAAACACACCAATGGCTCGGGAAGGAGCTGAGGACTGAAAACAGGAACGATTTGCTTTCAACCCCTCAGGGATGTTTGGAATATACCAAGTCTCGTGTTTTAGAACTCCAGGTAGGCCTGTGTGACTAGAAAAGTTTTCTGTATCTAAAAGCATGTTACCAATAATGAATGAATGAAATCAAATTTAAAAGTCATTTTTCTTTTCTATGGCATTATAGTCATTTTGATGTGACACTGACATAGTTCTTCTTATGTTGTTTCCTTTTTATAACACAATTTGCATAATTTAAGGACAACTCTGGAAGATTTGCACAACTGAAGGCAATGCCAGAAAATGTATTTCGAGAGTCTTATGATTTGCAGTCCTCACCAGCGCTACACAATGTTGATGACACGTCTTATGGTAAAGGCATGAGATGGAACATGGACACCATAGGCAGCCCACTCTGGGAAGAGGAGTGGGAGCAAAGGTTTAAGTGTCCAGACACAGAAAAATGTACCAGCTGTCTCTTCTACTGCCATCAACAAGGGCTGGCTGTCCCAACGTTCAGCAATCCTCAGGAAACTAACAATTAAAAGGTAGCCCAGCCTTTTTCTAGGTGTACCCTATTTAAACTAGCCATTTAAAGATCTAAAATCCTTTATTATGGCTCTTTTTAGAATCGAAATATGCAAATTTTCATCTTTCTGAAACTAAGATTGCCCACCTAAATGAGGCCAAAGTGTGTTTAGCTCAAGTAAAATAACCAAATTTAATCTCAAACAACAAATAAATGACAACAAAAGTGGGGCTTGGGGAACAGAGCTGTTTAGAAATTTGTATCATTTCTCTGCTAACTGTGAACTAAGCCCAGTCCTAATAGCATGCTCCATAGACAAATCATGTCATTGTTTATGGTCTTTTTCAACATTTCACAAACAAGTTGAAAAACAAAAATAGAAAATTTATATTAAATTAAAATATAGTTAACCACAGTCAAATGTTCCCTACTTAAAATAAAAGTAGAATTCACTTATGTTGTTAATAAAAGAGCAACAATTTATCTTAACATTAAGAAAACATAGTTTTACAGAATTATAAAGCATTGTTTAATTGTTCCATGCATGCAATAGCAACATTTTTTAAATTATATGATGAAAGATTATTTCTAAATCTTTCCATTCATACGATCCCTCCATTCATACTAAGATGTTCAGCCTGTACAGGAAAGACATTTCTCCACAGATGAGCTCACATGGGGAGAAGCTGAGAGGGGTGAAGCATATACAGCACTTCTTCCTTTATACTCACTTCCCTTTACTTTCTCTGTGAGTCAAGATCATAGTAAAGCAATATTTGCTTTATTGTTGGGTATTAAAATGGCCCGGGTTTAACAAAAAGAATTGGTCAGATGCCACAAAAAGCAGCCAAATCTTAAGATAAAGGAGCCCTGGGGGCATGGAAGGATCTAGGCTTAGTGGACAGGAAGGCTCCACAATCTCAGAGTTCCTCTTTAAGAAAAAAAGAATACAAAATTAAAAATACAGAATTTCTATGGAAGTACATTTAATTCATAGTTGAGAAAAGAAATCTCAAATTATATAAACTGATAAATATCAAAAGATAAAAATCCAACAAAACCATATTTTTTGAATAACTAACAAAGCTCTGTAATACATTTTTTTCTTTGGCTGGATGTTCCTTGAGCACCTCTTCATAAGACAAGAAGGTTGTATAAATATATATATATATAATATATATATATATATATATCCTACACAGAGATAGACAGTTCAGTCTTTCCTCTGCACAGTTGAGAGAAAAATGCTGCATTAACAGATATATTCCTGACAAGAGAGAACTTCCATTTGACTAGGTGTTAATAAGAACCAAATCTTCAACTTACAATGTCATACATCTGATGAAATTTTCAAAACTGGCCTCTGACTCCATATATTTCAAATCTTGTTTCTCTTCCAACAGCCATACCCTTCTGGGAACCGGAAAGGAGAACACACCCCTATGGCAGGATTGTGTCCCATCCAGTGTGTCTGGGTCACGGTTCTAGGGGAGCTGGTGCAGTGAGTGGTACCGGTGTTCTGGGAAGCCGCTCCTGCAGCTAGCAGTGCTTGATGATATGTGGGAGTGACTGCAAATCATAGATGTGAATCCCACCACACCCATGGTAAATGTACTCCCGTGTCCTTTTCTTTGAGTTATCTCAAAATTGCCCAGGGCTTAATAACAGTTTTATTCATAATTGTCCAAACTTGGAAGCAATCAATATGCCCTCAATAGGTGACTGGATAAATAAACTATGGCACCTCCAGATGTTGGAATATTACTCAATTTGAAAAAGAAATGAGCTATCAAGCCATGAAAGATATGGAGGAAGCCTAAATGCATATTATTAGGTGAAAGAAGCCAATTTGAAAAGACTACACACTGTATGACTCCAACCATACGACATTCTGGGAAAGGCAAAACTATGGGAAAAGTAAAAAGGTCAGTGGTTGCCAGGTGTCAGGAGAAGGGAGGGAAGAATAGGTAGAACAGAGACGATTGTTAGGGCAGTAGAATCACTCTGTATGATATCAAAATGGTGGATACATGTCAGTATCCATTTGTCCAAAGCCATAGAATGTACAACACCAAGAGTTAACTCTAACAGAAACTATGGACTTTGGGTGATTTTGATGTGTCGACATAGGGTCACTGGTTATAACAAGTGTCCCACTCGTGAGGGACAGCAAGGGAGGCTGTGCATAAGCAGGCGTGGTGGGTACCTGGGAAATCTCTGAACTCGTGGCTCAATTTTACTGTGAACCTAAAACTTAAAAACTTAAGTTTATTTTAAAAAATTGTTAGGGGCCACACCAGTGCTACCCAAGATGAGGGAAAGCATGACAGAAGAGAAGCTGGAGAACAAAGAGATGGCGATCTTAATCTGACTGGGGTTAAATATGGTACTTCAGCAAATTTTACAAAAATATGTCCATGTGACTACGTGTCGGGTGGCCTCTCCCAGGACCCTGGCGTTCCACTTGTCTCTTACAAGTGGGGGGCCTGACAGGTAAGCTCCAGTAGTTTTGCAGTGAATCTATTGCATTTAGGAGACGAAGATGAGGGAAGAAATTCCAGAGCTGAGACAGATGAATGCCTCAGGATGCAAGTGGCAAAGGGAGTCTGTCCAGCAGCCTCTCCTTCTGCCATTAGCACCACCTGCCTTGTGCAGGTTGCCCAAAGCAGGGATCTGTGTCAGGGACAAAGAGCATCCAGGTAGAGACCTCTGGAAATAAAGCAAAGGGGGAAAAAATGTTAAATTGTATTATATTTGTATTTTTGTAGGTAAAAATGGTCAAACACCAGCAATTTCACATGGATTAACCCAATAATAATTATTCAAATTTAATGAATGCTTACCATGTGCTGTGTTATTAACACATCCTAGGCATTGTTATGGGTTGACTTATAATCCTCCCAAAAGATATGTTGGCCTCTAAACCCTCAGTGTCTCAATGTGACCTTATTTGGAGAGAGTTTTCACAGGGGTAATCAAGCTAAGATGGGGTCATTAGTGTGAGTCCTAATCCAATAGGAATGGTGTCCTTCTACAAGGGAAAATTTGGACACAGAGAAACAGGTGCACAGAAAGAAGATGGTATGAAGAGACAGGGAGAACACCATCTATAAGCCAAGGCTATAAGAAGCTGAGACAGAGGCCTGGAACTGGTTCTTCCTCATGCCCTCAGAAGGGGCCAACCCTGCTGACACCTTGATTTCAGACTTCCAGGCGCTAGAACTGGGAGAAAGCAATTTCTGCTGTTTTAGCCACTTGGTTTGCGGTACTTTGCTGTGGCAGCTCTAGGAAACCAGTGCAGGTGACTCCTTAAATCTTCACTATGCTCCCATAAGGTGAGTGCTTTTCCTATTCCATCTATCTCAGAAAACTGAGGCTCAGAGAAGCTAAGAACAGCGTCCAAGATCACAGAAGCAGCAGGGGATGAAATTGGGCCTTGAATTAGCAACATCCACAGGTTATAGAAGGAATGTATTAAAGTCCTTAAAACCACTTGTTCTCCGAAGTACTATTTTTCAAAACCCACTGTGATCCTGTGTGCAGGACAGGAAGTTCTCCTCACTTGAGGATAGGTAACGCCAGAAAAAAAGAGCATTTAAAACAAATGCAGGGACCAAAACTCAGTGGTAAATAACGATGAAGGGGATAGCTTTGAAGACTTCACTATGAAGACGTCATAGCTTTGAAGAATGCATGAATTCTTAGATAAACAGAAAATGAACATTTGAGCAGACCAATTATACTAAATTTTTGTTAAAATTATCTGATACCATTTATTTTGTGTTTGATTTTCAAAGCATGAAGATGAAGAAGGTCATCTCTTATTCACTGGAGATTCAGAACTTTTTGTTGGGAGGATCTGTCTAGTCTTCCTTCTTACTGAGTTTTTCTTCTTTGGCTCTTAGAGAGGTTAACTCTCCCAGAATCTCCTTTGTATGTATGGCTTTGGATAAGCTTTGAGCTGTTTTCCAACATCACTTCCATGACTTCATGAAATCCTGGCTTTTTTGCAGTTTCATTTTGTAGTTAAAATACCTTGTTCTGCCAAATGTGTCTAAGTTGGTACCGTAAGAGAGATTATGGACCAGAAAAATATCAAGCCCTCCAAATACCCAGATGAAATGGATGCAGATAGGTGTTCTATTATGCGCAGAGGGATGTGAAATGCAGACTGACACCATGCGATGTGATAAAATATGGTTTTTCAGATAACTTTATAGTATCAGGGGCTGTGAGAGTCCCGCCATGTCTTTGCTTAGAACGTCTTTTCCCAAACTGTTCTGGGGAATCGCAACTTCCAGAATGTTATTAGTGTGTGTGTGTGTGTGTGTGTGTGTGTGTGTGTGTGTGTGTGTGTGTTTATATGGAAGGATGGAGGGCAGGATAGAGAGGGAGGAGAGGAAGTTATGGTTAAGCACATTTGGGAAACACTGAGTTAAATAAATTTCAACTCTCCAAGAATTCTCTGTGACTATAATGTACCAATAATGTACATTTTGAATCTCTTAAGAGCTAGGCACAATAGTGGTTTCCAAACATTGTTTACTTGATAAAACTGTGTTTTCCAGCATTTAATGGGATCAGTATTCAGAAGAGCACACACTAGGACATGCTGACTTAGAAAAACATTTCTGTTTCTCTGGTACAAGATTATACTTTAGTTAACTGAAGGTGAGTGACCATAAATTCTGACTCTTGGACACCCCAATTAGTATGACTTTGTGCTGTGAAATAACAATGGCCAGACCTCAGTTGCAAATGGTTTGGGGGTGAGTCCCATGGAGTATTATAGGAAAAGCACCAGACTACAAGGAGAATTTACACTGGTCCTCATGCCTTGGGGGCCTTAGTTCCATTTCCAATGGGGTAGGATGGAACCAGACAGAACCAGAGTTAATGGAAAGAGAAGACTCAGCACAGCAGAAGGTGCTAAAGACAGAAAGGGGAAGACCCAACCTGGCAGCATTAAAACCAGTCATCTCTTTGGGGCGCCTGGGTGGCTCAACAGTTAAGTGTCCAACTCTTGATTTCAGCTCAGGTCATGATCTCAGGGCTGTGAGATGGAGCCCCACATCAGGCTCCATGTCCAGCATGGAGCCTGCTTAAATTTCTCTCTCTCCCTCTCTCTTTGTCCCTCCCCCTCCTCTCTCTCTCTAAAAAAAAAAATCATCTCAGAAATTGAAGCACTGAACACGGTTTCTGCCCTCCTGCAATGCCCTTTATAACAAGCATAAGGACAACCAATAGGCCATCTTCTCTGCAAAGGAATTAACCTATCCAGTTTCTGTGGGTTTTAAGATTATTGAGCCTTGGGCCAGGGTCCAAGTAGAATTGAAGAAGGGAGAAGAACACTAGGAATGGTAGGGGGTATCAAGTCCATGACAGACGACCAAAGCAAATAAGAAAGTAATGCTGGGGAAGCTGTTCACATCTATGGGAACCACCAGTGCCCTAAAAATTATGCAAATGATCCATGACTGACTTACTCATACCATAGCTAGCAAAATTTCCAGGTTAGTATTACATTACTAAAAAGGCATTAACTTTAAAACTTCCTATCTTTTTTTTACCTGATATTTATCCTTTCTAACCTGCTCACATTCCCAAGTAGATAAGTTGTTTTACATTATTAAATCATGTGGAAAACTTCAAGGTAAAAAAAAAAAGAAAAAGAAAAAACAACCAGATCAAAACCAATTAAGAGGCAGGCATCTGAGTTTAACTAGTTGCTACAACTGTGCATTCCAACTGGCTTTCTGTGAGCTAACATGGGTTTCCTAGTAGAAGGAAGTATCCAAGTTCACTGAAAAGAGATTAACTGATCTTCCAGGCACCATATTCCAGGACGACTGTCATGCTTATATAAAATGCAATAGGTAAGGGCACCTGGGTGGCTCAGTCAGTTAAGTGGCTGCCTTCGACTCAGGTCAGGATCCCAGGGTCCTGGGATTGAGTCCCACATCAGACACCCTGCTCAGCAAGGAGCCTGCTTCTCCCTCTCCCTCTCCCTCTGCCTGCCTCTCTGCCTACTTGTGCTCTCTCTCTCTCTCTGTCTCTGTCAAATAAATAAATAAAATCTTTAAAAAAAAAGTGATAGGTAAGGGAAGTCTTCACCTGTAATGTTGGTCCCATCCCACACCCTTCCTCACTACCTCAGCCCAAACTCTGCGTGAAGTCTTCTCAGAAGGGTTGCTGTAGCCTGATGTTCACTTAATCCATCCCACAGAATCTTCAAAAATGAGCTACAGGCTAAAGAAACTTCCAGCTCCTTTGCCATCTCTCTGGAAGGTGAAACTTGGGAATCGGGGTGCCAATCTCTTATATGGAGCTTTGGGTCTGGATACTGGGCCAAGCCAGAATCTGGAAATGAAAAGGTGAAGGGCTAAATCTTCAGACTGGTTGTGATCCAAGTTATGAAGGCAACTGAGGTTTCTGTGTCACCTGTGGAGATTCAATAAGCAAAGAAAGGAGGCTTGGATTTAGGCTTGGTATCTTCCTTGTGCTGTATGTCTCGGGAATTTAATGCTGTTAGGTTATAAGATACATACAGTTATACATGTAGGATATATAAAGTCACAGAAATCCTCATCAAATGAAGCCTTCCTAAATAACACCAAGAAAAAGCTGTAAGAAAACCTTCAATCATCATCACCATCACAACACTTAGAACTCTGCAGTTTTCTTCCTTTAACTGAACCCATCCTGGGAACTTACCATCTCATCTCCTCAATTAGGAGACATTTGGAAAGCTAAGATAACAAAATGTGTATAGGTTGAGTTTGTTTCCTTGTTTTTTCTCAACATCTACTCAATGTAGGGAAAGATTTGAGAGACTCCAGCAGAATGAATGGGCAAAATTTTCCTTGGACTATACCCATACCGCTCAAATCAAAACTCAGTTGACATTTTGGCAAATTCTGAATCATTCTTAGAGCTGACATCCCCAACAAGAGCCTCAGTATCAGTAAGTCTGAGTCTTTCATATCAGACGCAGAACTGAAGTCCTTCTGAGAAGACAGGGAAGCCTGCTTCTCACTTTTAGGGAATGCCAGCCCAGAACCACACCTAGTGTTGTCCTAGAACAGCCTAGAACAGGGATTCTCCACCTCGGTATTATTGACATGTAGTGGGGATGAACTCTTTGGCACGGGGGTGGGGGGCAGGGAGGAGACGGTCCCCTGCACTGTGGCATGTTTAGTATCCTACTAGATGCCCACTAGATGTCAGTAGTACCTCTGCCCAGGTGTGACAAACAAAATGTCAACTCTCCCTGGGGGTAGGGAAGAGAATAACCCCAGTTGAGAACCATTGGCCTAGATGCTGGGCCAAAGCCTTTCACAAAAAACTGGACTTTAAATCTGCCAAATGCCCAGACAGATTTTGGGTTGCAACTCCCAAATTTCTATGTCAAAAAAGAAAAGAAAGAATTTTGGTCTGAAACTTTTTAAGGTTAAGTCTTACTGGTTGGCTATCTCAATAATTTTAAAATCCCAACATGGCCCCAGGAGAATTTCTGATTTTCGATAGCTCTAAATTCTGATGAGGCCACCAGGATATTAGCTGCCATAGAGAGACCCAAGAACACAAAAACACTCTTTTAACGTGAGGAGACCTTCATTCCTGATCATTATTTAACTCCAAAGGAGTTGTTCATTTAGAACTGCCCAGTTAGGACAAAGTCCAGCTCAACTCTTGAGACATCTTGGCCAACCACGTAATTTTAGTTTTCATATAGTTGATACTGATCCTTTCTGATAATAATCAAGCAATGGGCTCATCGTTGTTTTATGGCCATTCCAACAAATGATACTAAGATTATGTCATCAACATAAAAGTGGATGTGTGTCTTCTCAATTCCCATGACAGGCAGAGAAGTATCCAAATTATCTAATTTCTGCCTCATTACTTAAATACATGTTTAACAGAAGAATGGCCTTGTTTTATATCACTTAAATTGGATTTTGAGTTGACAAAAAACATGTCTTTCTCACTTAGATTTTTGCAATAGTATTTATTATGAATTGGGCTTTGAGAAACTCCCATGGCCTGAGATACGTGATAAGGTTTTATAGACTGTCCCATAAAAAAATTCCTGTCTTTGTATTAAAGACCAATGAAACAGCAAGAAACCTTAAGGGAAGTTTTGTATTTTTCTTACATTACTTTATCAGAGGCCTGAAGGGGAATATAACAGTGATCAGTACTAAACTCATTTTGCATAAACTCTAAACCATTTTAGGATTACATTAAACACAGGGCTACAAATTACATAAATGTCCCACAGAGTGCTAACTCTGTCATTTGTGAGCAATTGAGAAGCCCCCTTTTTGAGGAATAATACCTGAAGAGCTAATTTAGCAAAGATTGAGGCCCATTCCTCAGGAGAGTCTCTAAACCCGTGGGACAGAAAGAAATAAGCTCCTGAGACACTCTTGAAGTGAACGAAGGGCTTTTAATAGGCATTTGGTTTATTGCATTCCAAATAAGAGGCCAGGAATATGTGTTAACACGCAGAAGGACCCTTACAGGGAAGTCCAATGTAATTGTCACCTGATCATCAAAAAGATTTGTGCTCCTACAATTACAGAACCCATTGCTTGGGTGGCAATGTCCCCAAATCTACATTTGGTATTGTTTCTGACAAGCAAAACCAAAGACTCCCTCCAAAATCTATTATAACCTGATTTTTGGAAGGGACAAGTTCCTTATGAAAACATTTGAACTTAATAAAGTTTACATATGACTCATCTGGATTCTGTTTGCGGTATTATCTCGGTAACACAGCCAGGCAGCATGGTTTACCGGCAGGCCTTCTGCAGGAAAGAGACAGCCAGGCCCATCCTCTGCCCAGAAATGGAGGCTTCTAGGCCAATGGTTCCCAAGCTGGGTCTGAAGACTCACTATATTGAAATCACCTGAGCACCTACCAAAAATGCAGATTCCAGTTACCCACCCCAGATCTAGTGAATCCAATCTTGGGGAGAAGAGTCCCTGGAATCTATGTTTTGACAAGCATCCAAAGGTGATTCTCCAGAACAGTGGAGTCTGACCCCAAAAGACTGATACATGAAGCTTGATTTGCATCTTCGTTTCCTCATGTCCAGAGATCGTCTGCTTTAGGGTTGTGTTTGGTCAGTCATAGTGACGACACGTTGAGGGCCAGATGCAGCAGAAGAAGGGGTGCTGACTTTCAAACCTGGATGCCCCCAGGCCCTTCCCAGTTCCCACTCTCCACCACAACCACCCTTACTTGAGGCATTATTTCACATTAAATCCATACACACATATGCAGACACACATTTATAAAAGATTATAAAAGTATTTACCTGACTCTTTCCTCTGGATGAACCTGGGCTGTGACTTTTCTAGAGATGTTAGCTTGACCCTAAGAGTAAGTGTTGCATTTACCAGAGAAAAACAGGAAACTTGCTTCTTCTTCTCTCCCCTTCCAATTGCAATGATTATTTTGTTTTCAAGAGACTCTCCATTCCTCCATGAAAGTCTTACAAAAACTACTTACCATATGTACTTGACATTAGCACCACTCTCAAGCATCAGTTCATATATTCTGATAAATAAATAGCACCTTCTCTTTTCTCATTCTCATTGGCCATCCTACAGTCTACAGTTATTGTTACCAAATAATGGAATCTAGAACAAAAAATAGGAGAAGCCTTTGAGAAAAGAAAATGTGCAAGAGGAATCAAAAGAGCTTGACATCTCCTTCTCACTAACAATTTACATTATGTCATAGGACACAGGTCGTCCTTTTTTTGACCAAAAAAGAGATAGTTACCTCCTGAAGGATCACACGTTCATCAAGGAAAAGAGAGAGGCTTTAGAAACTTCTACTCAAAGCAACAATTTTAATCCAGATCTTTTGGGGGAAGAAAAATAATGCATGCCTATCTAAATCTTCCTCCTAATTTCAGCCAGTTAGCAAATTATTAAGTGTCTACTTTATATCACATATATTAAATACCACCTCTGATGCCCAGGGACTCCCAAGTAAGATTGTGTGGTTGTAGAAAACAGAGTTTTCCACAGCTTATGAAGTTAAAAACTAGGACCCACCATATTCTACAGCTTATCAGATCATGAATGGGGCTATGAGACACAGCTGAGCTCCAAGTATATGGATGTAAGGGCACAGCACACAGAAAGGGCCAATACGTCCCTAGAAGGCACTCGCCATGCCTAGCAGTGCCAACAACCACTGCAGCCCAGGGAATGACATCAGATGCTCATCTTAGGAAATTTTGTTGGAAAAGAGGGACTGTGTGGTCAAGTTCATTTGAAAAACACACTCAAATACCTCTCCATATTTGTTTGCTAGGACTGCCATAACAAAGCACAGACAGGGGCTTTAACAACAGAAATTGCTTTTCTCACAATTCAAGAGACTAGAAGTCCAAGATCAAGGTGTAGGCAGGGTTGGTGTCTTCTGAGGCCTCTCTTTGGTTTGTAGGCCATATTCTCCCTGTGTCTTCACATGGTCTTTCCTCTGTGCATGTCTGTGTCCTAATCTCTTCTTCTTATAAAGACGCCAGTCATTTTGGATTAGGGCCCTCCATATGATCCTAACTGTGTTTTTAAAGACCCTATCTCCAAATACAGTCATGCTCCATAGTGGGTTAGGACTTTAACATATAAATGGGGGGGTATGCAGTTCAGCCCATAAAAACCACTTTTGTGCAGATTCACAAGTATATTACACTATCAAGGATCTGAAAACTCCTATAGTAAGGAAAATGCTAACCTTGTTTGAGACGGCATTCCTCCAACATAACTGACCTCAAAACATTTTCCATGTCACATCTCTTCATATGCACCACAGTTCCACAGTGCACATTGCTGGGCAGCTCTATGAGGACTTGGGCTTACCCAAGGCGCATGATGACTGCAGAGAATCCTACCCCCGCACACCTGGGGTCTGGTCTTAACAGAAACTTTTGAGTCTCCATACCACAGACAGCTTGTGCCAGGTGGTGTGGGAAGACTCACAGAAATACCAGATATGCTTCTGAGGCATTCCAAATCCAGCTGGATAGTAAAAGTAGGAGCGGAAGTAAGGTGGCGATAAATAACAATATAAAACAGAGCAGAATAAGAAATGCATGAATACCGTGGACATTCTTGTTGCAGGAGTTGGGCAGATGAATTTGGTATGGATCCCAGTGTCCACAGAACATTGCACAGAGCAGATGGGGCTCGCACTGAGCTGGACCAATCAGTGGGGCATCAGCATCAAGGTGGGAGTGTATTCCAGGATCCATGAAATGGAACACAAGTGAGGTCATAAAAAAGGGAACAGCAAATTTGTATACTGAGCATTTGAACTTATGGAATCACGGTATAATGGTAACTGTCCCAACAAAATTAGTAAAGCCAGAACAGAAGAATTAAATACATTCTTGGTTGTGCTTTGATGAACTTGAGGAAAAGCAATACATTTGCAGTGAATACCTACTGTTCTGCCTATCAGCATCCATTCACGCTTCTTGTCATAAAGCAGTGCCCAGATATGAAGCTGTGCACTGTGGCAGAACTGATTCCCATCTGAAGCAAGAGACAGAGGTTCTCTCTTCTCCATCAGTAGTGTGATGGGCAAAGCAGCAGCCTGAGCACTCTGCTGATTCTAGCTAAGCTCCTGGTTGTCAGAGAATGATCCAATCCAAAGGAAGGCAGAGCAAACAGATGAGAAAATCAAGGACCTTGGTTGTATCATGGGAGCCCCTGGGTCAAACCATACCTGAAGCCATTTATCCTGGATTTTTCAGCTAATTAACTGACAGAATATCCAAATATTATGTACTGATAAGGTGGGCTGGTTATATAAATTTGGGAAACCAGCTCAAAGAGGTGATAAATGAATTGAGAGAAGCAAAGGTGGTCCGGGTTGAGAGGAGTGAAGGTAAAAAGTAACAACTTGTAAGAAAGAGGTTGTATAAATCATCATGTGTGAGGGCAGTCTGAGGCCCGGAGGAGCCAAAGAGGAAGGAAGGGAGGAAGGAAGGAAGGGAGGGAGGGAGGGAGGGAGGGAGGGAGGGAGGGAGGGAGGAAGGAAGGAAGGAAGGAAGGAAGGAAGGAAGGAAGGAAGGAAGGAAGGAAGGAAGGAAGGAGAAAGGAAACAGTTATGTAGGTAAGAGGAGAACCAAGAGAATGGAATGTTGAAATCCCCAGGGCACAGGTAAAGAGAAGATTCGAGCTTTCTAATCTTTCCTGAGGAAAGGTCCTCCATGGAAATCACAATTACTATTATTTTTTGAGCAGTTGCTTTGTAACAGGCAGTGCTCTGGCAGGCAGACATTTAATAAGTCATTCACTCCTCTCACCGTTAGAGATGGGTACATTCATTGTCATTTCACAGATGAGGATGCTGAAGCACAGAGAGATTAATGAACTTGCCCACAGTCACACTAGTAAAGGAAAGAACTGGAACTAGACCCTGGTATTCTGCCTCTCGAGTTTAGTCTCTTACCCAGTATACTCCATACTTCTCAACCTGTAGCATCTACCTATAACTGATGCTTTCGTAAGTCTAAGAATACAGGTAGGGATTCATTTAACCAAAACTTTATCTCCTATATCCAGTCTGACTTAGAGGTCTGAAATCCTCCCATTTTTGTGTAAGCATGGTTCTCTTTTTTTTGGTGTTCTGTTAAATGTAAATAGACTAAGGGCAGACAGCTTATTCAGCCATTCAAATGGCAGCATGAATTAAAATGATAGAAAACTTTCTTATTACCAAGAGAGCAACCCGGGGCCATATAGATTTGTTAAAAGCCCGAGGTACCACAAGTAGCTCAGATGGGAGAGGGTTAAAAATAAACTCTCCTCTTCTGAGTTCTCCTGTGAATCACGTTTTCCCTCCTCTCCAACTTCCATCACCCCTGAGCACAGGTTTTAAAGGTTAGTCTTACTGCTCATGAGCCCAGCCCCACAAGGTACTTCTGGAAGTACAACCTTGAGTGTTCATTTTAAACATGTATCTGTCTCACTTAGGACGAAGGGTTCTAGAAGTATCAAAAATGTGAAAGAAAAACCTCATTAGGTGTATTTTCCATCAAAGGTGGAAAATACACACGAATATAAACATTTACAAATTTTGCTAATCTTAAAACCTTGAGATTTCAACATAGACCATGAGCCAAGTGAGAAAAAAAAAAAAAAAAAAGCAAAGAACCAACTAAGGAAAGTGTTCCTATACACCTGAAACCCCGTCTCTACCCAGCTAAGTCCTCTTTCTGCTCCTTCTCTTCACTCATCACCACCTCCAGGAAGTCTCCCGGGATAGCCCTGTAATCCTCCTTTATTGCAGGTTTTAACTATCTCTTTAGTCTCCATTTCCCTCCCTGAAGCTTACGTACACGAGGACAAGGACCGACTGTTGTGCTCACCATCAGCACCTACCCCAGGACCTGACTATGGAGCTCATGCTCATGAATTAATAAATGAAAGCAAAGAGCTGCTACTCTAAAGGCATGAACATCCTCACAAATCACCGATAAAGAGGCAAACACTGCAGCAGAAGAGTGAGCCAAGTGTGTTTATAAAAATAAATGCAAAATAAAACGACACCATTTTTCACCCATTTTTTTTCTTCCCTTTAAATTCAAAAAATAAAATAAAACACAAGGACAACTAATGCATCCTTTCAGTGTGGGGGATGGTCATTCTCATAGACCGCTACAACCCTCTGTAGGGCACTTTGGCTCTGCGTATCGACATCTTTCCAAGTACGTGTCCTTTAGCCCAGCAATTCAGCTTTTAGAGGTATGCCATCAGAATATATACAAATATTTATCTATGAAACAACCAGCGTAGCGTGGTGTATAATAGCAAAGGAAAATCTAAACACGCAATAATAGAGGATTGGTTAAATTATGCACATTAACAAAATGAAATGATACGCAGCGTTTTTAGTTACCATTTATTGGGCCCTTGCTATGGGCACTTACTAGGCACTGCACTAAGTACTTAACATGCCCTGTCTGATTTAATCCTCAGAACACTATATGAAGTGGGCATTATTATTATTATGGCCATTTTCCATGGGAGGAAATTCAGATTTAGAGAGGTGAAGTAATTTGCTCAAGGTTACACAGCTAGTGAGGAGCAGAGCCAATGACAGTCCCCAAGGCCAGGCTCCCCATCACTAAGCTATCTGCCCCCAAGTTAAAGGTGTCAAGTGTTCATTTATGGCAAGGGAAGGTATTCCCATGTTCTTCTTATATTAACTAAAAAGACAGATTATAAGGTAGTTCACAGGACAGTCACCTTTTTGTAAAATACCAGCATATTAAAATATATGTCTTTTTATGTTTATGTGCACACATTCATATCGGTGTTTATCTTTGCACAAGGGCTAAAAAACTTATATTTAAAGGTCGCCGCAGGGTAGTGGGGTCATGGGATAATGAAGTTTTTCTTTTTTTTTTTTTTACTTACCCCAATGTTTTCTGGTTTTCTACAATAAAAGTAGGTCACGTGTAATACTTTTTTTTTTTTTTAAGTTGAACTCAAAGTAGCCTAGAACTTCAGAGGACCTTACACATCACTCAATCTAATCTTCTTACCGGCAAGAAGACCAAAGCCCAGAGAAATCAAGTGAGCTAATTAAAAACAGCTGGGAGTGGAATCAGTCTGCTTTTCACCAGCCCATGGCTCTTTGCCCAGCCCTTCCCCAGTGAAGGCACCTGAGTACGTTCTTTTGCACAGTGAAGAATGACAGAACTTGCTGAATGCTCATTTTCCTGAGCACCAACCAGTCTGCCCTACAGCACTACGTCCTGCGTTCCGAGTGATGGATACCTTGATGCCCTATGAAACGGTGCGTGCCACAGGGAATGAAAGCCAGCAGGAAAGAGCACCACAGCCTGGATGTCCAATGGCCTCCAAAGGACCCAGGGGTAATTTTTTTCTAAACCAGTGGCTCTTCCAAGTGAGGTATGCCAGCATCCCCTGACAACGTTTTCCAAAGATGAGGCTCCCATGGAGCTTCTCAGTGGAAGGAGAGATGGGTCTTGGCTAGAATATTCCAAAACATCTCTCCATGTGATACTAACGTACGCCCCCCCCCCCAATGAAGGAACACCAAACATCTTCAAATGTCCATGTGTTAACTGGGAACCAGACACTGTTGGTTGCATCTTTATTTAAAATTCTTCCTATCAGCAACCCAGTCCGCTGGGAGCCTTGTAATAGATCTGCGTTCCCTTTTAGGTCTCCTTTTGAATTTGAAAGGGAAGAATGTTTTGAAGAACAAAGGAAATGTTGGGACCATCTGCCATATCACTGAGATAGATCTGGCCAAACCCCTGATCAGGGAACTCAGAACCCAAGGCAGGTCGGTAGTGAGTGGGCAAAAGGCTGAAAGCTACATGAGGATGCAGGATGTTGGAGACCAAAGCACTGTCATCGAGGGAGGACGTCATCCATGGTCAAGATGGTTCCACCAGCCCTACCTGCTGAAACACGAGTTAAGGTGTCATATACAAACCAAGGACCTTTACACTGAAGGAGGCAGGCCCAAGGTAGACAGGAAGCAAGGACGAAAATACAGAAAGATGGCCCCATTCAGAAAAGAACAGAAAACTTTTACAACAAAATGGGATGTAAAGCTGAGAAGCAGAAGGAAAGAAACACAAGAGAAATTAAGATGCACTTGGAAAATTGTGAAATATATCAATGCTGTATTATCAGTGATTTTAGTGACTACTCAGAAAAGCTGTTCTTTAAAAAGAAAAATAGAACAGCTTTTTCTTAGTTGAATAATAATAGAATTTTAAACACTGATTGTGTTTCTTGCTTTTTGACATTGTTTATATTTGTTATTTGTATATATAAATACATAAGTAGATTTTAAATAAATCCTACCAAGGAACCATTTTTAGAAATTTTAACTTTTTTGACATTCTTTTTTTTTTTTTTTAACTAGACTATTTAACTCTGTAAAAGCCGGCTAGGGATACATTAATAATTGTAAAGAATTTTACAGCTAACAACAAAAATTAAAACAATGAGTGTCTCCTTTTAAATTATATCAGAGTCCTCTCACACAGGAAGTGCTTGTGATTCCTTCCGTCAAAAGAATTTGCTCCCCTTGTCATGAACATACACAAGTCAGGGTATTTGTAACTCCTTACTTACTATATAATACCCAGGGGCTGCAGCTAGGAATACCCAAATCCACAGGAGTGTAAAGCAAAGGATGTCACCTCAAGCCCAGGTGTGGGTCTCAGCTACCTACACCTGTCCAGATTCCAGGCCACGTTATTGAATGTCCCCTGGTCTACACAATTTCCACAAAACAGCTTGAGCCAATCCCTTGGACAAAAGCCTAAACCTCCTTCTCTTCTCTCTCTGCTACAATCTCTGTTGACGTCAAGAATGTTCAAACCCAGCCTTCTCGGCCTTTCTCTGACTCAAGCCTTTGATTGCACAGCTGGGAGCATTTGCCCCAGGGACTGGATTGAGCCAGCAAAATGTTGTGGAAAGAGCACTCAACACAGAGTCAGAAAGCAAAGTTCAAGACACAATGACTTGCATTTGTGATACAAAACTTCTCTGAGCCTATAGACAGGAATCTCTCTCCTGTACACAGAAGTCACACCAACTCTGCCTCCTTCCTAAGGCTGGTGGAAAGCCACTGTATGTTCAAGCATCCGGTACAGTGCCTACAAATACAGGTGATGGAGAGAGAAATGGAAGCAGACATCATGTCTACAGGGTACCAATTTCCCCACTGGTCCGGAGCCTTGCCTGTCACACAAAGTGTCTCTGTCCCTGCACAGGCAGGCTCTGAGACCCTCTACGAGGTACTCCAAGAAGACAGGTGTCCTAGCCGCCTCCCACCTGCAGCAGTGAAGAGTTATCCTTCTCTGCCGAAGACCCTGTGTGCTGGCCCCAGGCAGGGGACACGAAGTTTTTTCTCCATCGACAATCTGCCAGTTAGCAGGGTTCCTGGTTATGGATTTTCACTCATTGCAATCTTTGCTTTCTGCAGCTGGGATTGGTTTAGTAAAAAAAAAAAAAAAA
Organism: Zalophus californianus; assembly: GCF_009762305.2. Lineage (NCBI taxonomy): Eukaryota > Metazoa > Chordata > Mammalia > Carnivora > Otariidae > Zalophus > Zalophus californianus. Next base: position 11,374,487 of record NC_045601.1, on the reverse strand, counting down.
AAAAAAAAACTCTGCAATAAGCAATAATGGTGTTAAACAAATAGCACCGGGCCTGGTATTTTTAGATACGTTAAAATTCTCTTAAGCACGATGTGAGGGCCTGAAAACTCAGGCTGTTTCCTATGGCTGAGCGAATACTGATAAGAGCTTTATCCAATTTATAAGGCAAAAGAAGGAAATAATCATGTGTGATGGAATTGGACAAATAATCCAGCTCCAAACAATTATGAAATATAACGCAATTACAGAATCCTGTGCCAGGGTTCTGGCAGTACCAGATTCTTCTCTTTCGTGAAGCAATGATAATGTAGAATTTTAATGCTCACGGGCCTCCTGAGTAACCAAAAACTATAGGCAACTAAAACTCAAGACAAAACCAGTATAAAAACACGTGTGTGTGTGTGTGTGTGTGTGTGTATGCGTGTGTGTGTGTGTGTTGCAGGCATGCCCTTCCTTTCACATGGTTGTGAGCTGATTTCACATTGCCCCAGACATGCCCCGCATTCCCTGTCAAGCTGGCAAAAGTATCTTAACTCAGGACAGCCAAAAAAATCCAATTGTGTAGATCAAGGGTTAAGTCATACTCAACTGATGTTTTCTTGGAGAAATAGGGATGAAGTCTCATTGTAGAATCCACCCAGTAGAAACGGCTACAATTTCCCCACAGTGGCTTTTCTTCCCTTCTAAGTTCCCTCTCTCCCCAGTCCTCTTCCCCTTGGACTCAGAGCAGGTTGGCTCTCCTCAGGTGCAGAGGTCAGGTAACTACAAACAAGAGTTCTTTCCTCCTGTGATGTCTGCTTATGGCGATAGGCCCTACCAGCAGAGGTTCAAGGATAGCGGAACGCATGAGGCTGAATCCTTCGTGTCATTTCACTGGGTTGTAGTGTGGACTGTGGTTTGGGTACGATTAAGGAAGGACTGGAGGGAGTTGAGATCAATGGGAAGGAAATGGGGGAAGGAGCTTAGGGGAGGAATACCCCCTCGAGACTGGGGTGAAGAACAAACCTACCCTACCCCTTCACTACCTTGATCCTCACGTAAGTTTTGGAGAAAGCCCAGCAAGCCAGATTGAAAAGATGAGGGTTATGGGTACACACTGAATGAAGCAAATCTGGTCTCCATTCACCTGACAATTCTCCCCAGTGTCTCCCATCTATAACTCAGGAAGACCCACGCATGCACCTGTCATCATTTCCAGCTCCTCTTCTAAATAGAGCCGCCCTTCCCTCTGGAGAGCCGGGGACCCTAGTGTCAGGTGGCTTCCTAGGTCCCTAGGAGAGAGCAAGACAGTGGAGGGAGCTGACCAACGGCCCTGGATCTGAAGCGTTGGCTCTTTACCATTCTTGCGTGAGCTTCCTCTGAACAAGCCCCACCTGGCAGCGGACACACCCAGAGCTCTACCGCCGCGCTCTGACTTCACACGCAGTGACCCCGATAAAAGCTCAGAACAAGCTCTGATCAGGCAGGCATGCTCACCACCCCCTCCATGGCACCCATCTCAGGGCCGGACACACGAATCCTTCTTCACACTGCTGTCAGGGGGATCTTTCTTAAATGGAAACTCCTCTCTCCCTCCCTGTCCCTCCCTCTAGCACGAAGTGTTCATGTGTGTGCGTAAACACACACACTTTTGTTTTAATACCTTCAGAACAGAACTTCCCTTTGCTTTTAGGGACAAGTTCAAATCTTCAAATGGCTTGCAAAGCTCTTCAAGATCTGTCTCCTCCTCCTCCGATTCTTCCTCTCCTCCCTCCTCTCCTCCCTCCTCCTTCCCTTTCCCCTCTCCTCCTCTTCCTCCACTCTTCACAGAGCCAGCTTCTCACCATCCTTCAGGCATCACTTCAATACTGTCTCCCCAGAGAGGCCTTTGTGACAATCCTATCTAAATCGGGTTTCCTCCACACAAACCTACGCAAGGCATAATTCTCTGGCGCGGCACCCCATGGCTCTTAGCTTTGTGGCACTTACTGAAACTTGCAATCACTAATCTCTTTGTTCTCTTTTTTGCCATCCATCTAAGAAGCTTACTGTTAGCCCCAAGATGGCAGAGACTACGATTCATTCATCGGGCATCAGCACTCCGCATATGGCAGGATCCTGAAATCATGAGGTTAGTATATTGTCGTAACTTAGATTTCTCTTGTTTCTTTCAGACAGACCAACAAGAGAAGAATTATCATTCCTGTATGTAGGAAACAGTGAGGAGTCAGCTGGAACTGGGGTATTTGTACTGGGAGGGCCTGGGAGCAAGTGTGGGTGGTTACAATAGACAGGCCGGCAGGGCAGCTCTTAAAAGTTCGTTAAGTGTGGGCTTGATCTGGCTGCACACTTTGAGAGGAGCAATGGTGAACAAAACCGTACCCACAGGTTGTTCTAGTCTTGACACCAGACACGTGGAATAGAGAATAGACTCCGAGCTCACATTGGTGAATAACAAGACAGAGTAAAGTCTTCAAACATCAAATCCAAAAGAAAGCAGAAGTTGTGGTAGTTGTTGCTCTCGTGGGCAAAATTGGGTCCGATTGGTGCAAGCCTCAAGGAACTGATTTCACCTCAATACAAAATCAAGCATGTTGCTACCTCGGACTGCCTAATAATGAAATCAATTACTTCATGAGGTAGTGATGTCCCTAGTGCTGGAAATAAGTTAGGGACAGAAAAAAATTATTGGGGAGATAATTTCCACCTTCTACGGTCCCTTTCATTCCAAGATTCAAAGGGCCATGGAGGGCCATCAGAAGTTTTGAGACAAGGCAATGTGATAAAGTGTTCTATTGGAAAGATCTATGAAAAGTTTTGAAAACAGAAAAGTTTTCAGTACCGAATGAAAGAATGAGTGCTACCTTGAGATATCATAAGACCAGGATGGAGAATTATTACTCCAAATGAAATTTGATTTGACAAAAACAGTCTAAGAAAATAGTGCTTTCAAGATTTGTAACAGCTATCAAAGTCTCCAAGAACTTTCTTCATGACTAACATCTTTAATAAGTAGATAAAGGCTTCTGCATCAGAGATTTTAGAATATATTTCAATAAGAATGACCCCTCACCCTAACGTTCTATGTGGGATACTCAATTACAGCAGCGTTCAAAATCAAAAACTTGTAGGGATGTCTGATCTGTTTACATATATTCCAACTAGCAGTTGAAGAGCTTTCCTCACTATAAGTAATTAAAGTAAGGCTCTCTTATAGCATAAAGTTCTAAAGGGGGCTTCAGCTACCTGGGCCACATGTAACACTCTCAGTACAAAGCCCTTATTTAAAAATTTCAAAGATGCCAGCTTTCTCTTTGGTCCCTCATCACCTGATCTTCCTTTACCTGTTTGGGTCATGGAGGAAAAGGCCATCTTTCCACAAACTCCACAACGGCTTCTCCTCCAGGTGCTCACTCGGGGACAATGAGCAAGGCATCTGCATTATCACTTCTCCTTTCTTTTTCCTCTCCTTTGTTTTTCTACATGACTAAGAGAAGGGTCTCTGCAGCCGAGATGCATCTGTGAAGCTCTGGGTGGTGATTCAAACATTTGCCAAATGATCCAACTGCTGGAACTAAATGGGCTTTATTCAGGGGTGGTAGCGGTTACAATTTCAGCTTGCCCTAGATCCACAGGCACAGACCCATGTCACCTGGCGCCTCCACCACGCATGGTGGAATAGGTACCTGTTGCCAGCTGACTTAATTCTCTTTTACCATTTAATGAAAAAGCAACAAACATGTTTCTCACCACTTGCTATTAGAGAGATTGTTTTGCCTTCCCCCCGGGAAGGCATAATGAGGGTGGGGAAAGGTGGTGACAGATGCGGTGAAGAGTGGCTTCCTTTGGTCTGGCTGTGAGCAAGTCAATAAAACCTATAGTCAATGGTAAATTCAAGTCTAGGATGCCAACCAGGGCCATCATTAATAAAAACCACAACCTCACTGGCTGAACACTGAAATACGTATTTCAACCCTCTGCAAGGATCGAAAAGAGAGAATGAACAACAAAAGGAAAGCCCTAGCCTTTTGCATTTTCTTTTTGTATTTCAGTCGGCAGAAAGATATTTGTTCAACTTAATAGAGGGTGACACCAGATTTATTTAGTCTCGAGGAATAGCCAGCCCCTGAGTCCATGAAGTAATAAGGTCTAAACTTGCCGCCCAGGTGCCTCAGTTGTCCCAGGCAACAGACGTTTGGCAACAGCAAGAGGGCTTCAGGTTAAACACCAGAAAATATTCTTATTCGTAAGACATCATAGCCACTGAAACAGGGCTGAGCTAAAACTTTGTGGCAAAGCCAATATGCAAATCCAAGCTGGTGATTTCTGCTAAGAGCTTTGGGTTGCAAGGTTTCCCAGCTTCGTCTCCAAAACTCTGATTTGAAACCACAACGTTCAGCGAGTGAGTGAGATTTCATGCTTTCATCTGAAACCCACGCCAACAAATGCATCTCTTGATGCCAGTGGGGGTCTTAGAATCTTCTCTAAGGAGCCAAACTAAACATGGAACTCCATCTCAAAGCCCTCCTCTTACCCCAAGAAGTACAAGCTCCACTTAAATGTTCAATAAAAAGATGAGAGGTGGGGAAATGCTTGCTGAAACAGCACATTAGCAGCTACATTTAAGCCCCCACCACAGCATCCGAATGTCATTGAGGTTTCAGAGGGAAACCTACATGATATGAAATGTAGCAATTACTGGTCTATTAATATAGGATGTTTGTCGCTGTCAACTACAGTCTCTCAAAGAGAGGTGGGGGATTCATACTGCAAAGGTAAACTGCAAATTTTTTTTTTCACCTAGGAAAGAAGAAATAAATCTTGCTGGGGCACTGTTTTGTCTCAGATGCAGAAACTTTCTGCTGGCCCCAAAACAAAAGCTGGAAAAAGTGTGACGTCAGTGTCTCTCGCCTAACATTGCAAGCCTAGAAATCAAAGAATTTTTCAAATCCCAGGATTAGTGAGGAACAGAGAGCGAAAATGTGAGGGAGGAAGAAAGAAAAGATTTTTAGAAGATTTTAGCTAATGACCCTAAGACACCAGCGCTGGAGAACGGAGTAGGTGGCTGTAATCTCCTCGTCCCTGCAGCCGCCTGGGGAGAGCATCCATGCGACCTGGACGCAAGGGGAGGGCTGCCAGGAGGTGGTCCCCACTAGCCAGGTGAACTCCTCCAAGGATGACACCCCTGCCACCGCCGCCGCTGTCCCAGTTTTCTCTGCGCAGCCCGGCGCCTGTCTTTAGTGGGTAATTCATCCCCCAGCGCGTCAGCTTGTTAAGCTTTAGGCCTTCTTTTAATGGCCTCAGGTGTGAGCAGCAGAGAGCCCCGTGGAGCAGCTTTGGCCAGGCAGCACTTACGGGGAGCCAGGTGCGGACGGTCCCTGTGCGCCAGCCAGCGCCCCATGGTGCTAGCTGCGCCCAGTCCCCCCACCTCCAGGGGGCAGGGAGGCCAGGAAGAGGGCCCCTCTGGGGAGTCTTCCCGTTTGAAAAGAAGGGAACTCAAAGGTGTGGGGGGAGGAGCCAGCTTAAAAGAAGACAGTCCAGTCTTTCAACTATGGTTAAGCAAGGACCTGCTAGATAAAGGGTTAATCCCTCAGATGCCCCAAATCACTTCAGAGCTGGAGGACGAGGAACACCTTGAAGGGGAGAGGAAGGGAACAGGGTGTTGAGCAGGAAGGATTTCTGCAGACCCTTGCTTTTGGGGCTTAGCCACTAACCCGGGGAAGGTAATTCTGCAAAATTGGAACACACAGGCACTGTACCGGTAGTCAACTCTGACAAAGGGCACAATCTAGGAAACTGAATAGAGATTTGTCCCCTGTCTCTCAGCCTACTGACCCACTTTCCTTGGGCTACATCTCCCCAGATCCCTGCCCCTTGCTGAGTCTTCCCGTTAGCCGATAGGGAGAAAAGAGTAGGTTTGGGGATCACAGCGGAGGTGGAATAACAACATGGGCCTGTTTGACATTTTTTGAGAGAGACACAAGTCTCTCTTTTCCCCAGAAAATCCTTTCTGAGCCACCCCCATTCCCACTGTGCAGATACACATACACACCAAGATCTCTCCTCCTGCTCCCTGTCCAGGGCCTGAAATTCTACGTTTAGTCATATATTTTGTTAAAGCACTGAAAACATTTGCAGCTAAAAAAAAAAAAAAAAAGTGTGGGTGCTATTTTGGAAGGAGAATCCTTTGATCCATTCTTAGTTGTTAAAGTTGTGGCACAAAGAATTTTCTCAGAGTATCCAGCCAGTTACTCGAATGAGGGAAAGGATAAGTGAATTAAATGGATATTGACAGCAAGTCCTGGGGTGTGAGATACTGCCCAGTTGGATTACCAGAGAAAGAAGCAGCGCACGCGCGCGCGCGCACACACACACGCACACACACACACACACTTTTAGACACACAGATTGTCTACGATTTTGTCTAAGATTGGGCTTAATCAGTTGTCAGAAGCCCAATATGGCCACCAATAATTGTTACATCCACCGGTGTGGCTATAAAGAAATACAGTTACATGATCATTGGCACCATCTCCTCGGTCCTCCGACTGTGAGCAAACACTGAGCTGCTGTGGTTCAGCATCAAGCACACTGAGGTCTGACTCCCAATTCTCCCACCTTCTGACACAACTGCTTGGATTTGAGTTCCGCTCTCCCTCTTAGCTACTATACAACCTCAAGCAAATTATCTGCCATCCCTGAGTCTCCCCAGCCTCATCTATAATCTGAATACAGTCACATTGGACAACCCAAAGAAAGCACTTGGCAAAGTGCCTGGCACATAGTGTATGTAGTATGTGCTCAATAAAAATGAGCTCTTTTGACTTCATTATTAATCGTGAGATTTTAGCCACGTGATTTTCCTTCTTTGAGCTTCAGGTTCCTTATCTTTCACAGGAGTATTGTGGGGTCTGAAAGAAGTATACGTAAGGTGCCTAGCACCATGCTAGACAGAGCATGGAAGCATTCAGCAAAACAATAGCAGCCAAGTGGAAAATGAGGGTGATGAGGAAGAGGAGGATTTTGATGTTAGTGAAGTTGGAGCCAAGCCAGGAAATTCACAGGCATCAGCCCTAACCACCCATTTCCAGAAAAGGCAGACCGCCCCCTATACGTTCCCATTCACCCCTGCTACCCCTGGATGGAGATGCTGTCTGTCTCACCAGATTGCTTCTCCTTTGCCAAAGCGGTTGTAAGCCACAATAACAAAGATCAAGCGATCTGGTCTGAAAGGACATAGAATAGAACCCAAATGCAGGGACTCTCCCCATATTTAATTGTTGCCTCCTTTCCCCCTTTTTTCTAAGCTCTGAGGCAAGGTAACATCTTAGAGAATTGACTCATCTGCCGTATTCGTTCATTACAGCTGTTGCTAGGAAGTTATTATGTAAATGGCTCTGCTCCTCATCTCCATTATGCTTTTTTCTTGTTATTGTGAGATGGAATTAAGTGCTAGCCCTGTGCTGAGTTTTCATTAGACTCTTTCCATACTCTTCCTTATTTTTCTCTCTGGCTTTATCAGTCACTTTAGAAGTTAATCCTTTTATATTTTAAGGACTTTAAAGAAGATGTAAAAATTCTCGAGTATCTAGGGGGAGGGGCTGGATTTCAAAGTGGATTGAGCTCTCCCTCTTCATTGTGTCAATATTTAGTGCCTGGCTTTTTTTAATTTTCAAAATTCAAATTAAAACATCATCATGCTCCTATAAGCTTCACTACCTCTAATAATCAAAGAACAAGTTTCAACTTGACACACGGATAAGGCAGTGCTGAGCCACATTCATTACCATCCCTTCCACTGGATTAGGTAATCAAGTTTAATAAAGATGAAAATCTTTCAAGATAAAAGGAAAAAATAAACACTCATGCTAAAAGTTCTTAAAAATTAAGGAAAGACTGCAAAATCCATTTGGGAAACATAGGACTAGATGGTTGTTCTATTTTTGGCCACATTCCAAGAAAGATACTTGTTCTGTGTTCCAAAGTGCAGAGTCAATATAACCTTTACCCCCCGAAGGCATACCAAACATGTATGAAGATTTCAAAACCAGCCCAGCAGGCTTTTCAACAGATGGAAAGTGAGGTTGCACATTTCATTTCGGTTACCTGCTTCTAAATCATTGATTTTTGTAGAAATGTCACACCGTGCTTGAAGAGAAGTCTCTCTTTCTCTACAAACATACAGCAAACTTCGCAGAAAATGCCAACAATTTTAGTTAAGAGAGAAAACTTCAAAAAAGCCCATGAAATTCAACTCACTCTCCCATCTTCTGCACACAATACCCAGTGACTTCAATTACATACCCCCTCTCATCCCCACATGTCAGGAGCAGTTTTAAGCCTAAAACAAGCAGTGAATTGGCCTCACCCTGCTGAAAATTTGTGGGAAGAACAGTGGGAATCAAGTACTTACTCTTTAGTTTCAATACACTGAAGAAAAAGGGTTAGACTTATGGCTGGAGGTAAGAAGGCCAAAGCTGGAAGGGGTAAAAAGACTCCAGGTTTATACCTGGAGTTTTACTTTTCACAACATTTTAACCTTCAGGCCAAATCAAAGACGAGAACCAGCACTCTTAACGTGAAAACACACATTCAAATTCAGTATCCCACCCAAACTATCTACATTTAACCTAATTCTCTGCTATGACGAGAGGGAAAAAAGAAAGAGAAAGAGAAGGAGGGGGAAAAATTGTCAGAGAAGAAGGATGGGCACAAGTCTAGATGTCCCCAACAGAATTAAGGTCAAATCAAATTTAGGAAAAGTCAAAGGGGAAATTTAGGAAAAACACAACAAGCAAATGACATAGATGGATCTCATTTAATTCCTGATTCGAACTAACAGGTCGAGAAAAAAAAAAGAAATAATCAGGAAAATCTAAGTGTGGTATAGACTGGGCATTAGATGAGACCAAGGAATAATTAATTTTGTTAGGTATGCCCGTGCGTTGTGGAAACATGAGGAAATGGCCATATTTTTAAGGGATGCACACTCACATATGCACGGATGAAATGAGACCTGGCTAGGATTTATGTTAAAACACTTAAGCAAAAATGAAAAGAAGTGACTAGAGGAAGCAGGGAAGGGAAAATTTAGACAACTGAATCTGAGTAAAGGGCATATGAGGAGTCAATGTTACTCTTCTCAATAGGAATACATTTGTGTATGTTTGGAAATCCTCACAATGAGTACTTCATGGAATTCCTCTTACTCAAAAACTTTGAGAATCCCTAAACCAGGGGTCCAAGAGTTTCTTGGGTGTTTATCTGGTGGAGGGAGAAAGAGACAGCTCCACTAACTGGTGTGTAAGTAGCCCTGAGGTCTCGAGCATCAGGGTAAAGATGATCAATGGTCTTTGGTCAAGAAGACTACCCCTCTCAGGAAGCATGTTGACTGATTATGACTTCTCTCTCCCTAAAGGCTGAGCTCAATGTTTTTATTAACCTAGTGACACATGTAGGGGGGGGAAAAAACAATTGAGGGAAGCCCATTAATTATGGCTGCCTGTAGCATGAAGCTCAATGCAGAAGTGAACAAGACAGGCCATAGGGGTGGAGACAGATGGTATTTAATAGGTGCACTAAAGGGATAGAAGTGCCATATTAGAAAAATAGTGGGATGCAGAGCAGCACTGTCTACCTGAAGGATCAGGAAGGGTTTCCTAAAATGACTTTTAAGGTGACTTTTCAGCCCCTCCCTGTCCTCACTGCTGCACTTGTTCACTATTTGTGGCATATGCTGGGAATCAACAAGTACTTATCGAATGTTATTGAACGCTCTTGTCACTCTCCTCAAAGATGGTCGTTGCTCAACTTGGTACAAAATGAAATCCTGGTTCTTCAGCCAACACATGGCCGGACCCCTCCTCCTCTGCAGTCTGTTCAGACCTACCTCCTCCAAACCTATCCCAGTGAGCCCCATCTCTCCAAACCTCCACCAGCCCTGATCACTCAACATGTCCAGGATGCACCTGTGCTTAGACCAAAAGGAGGAGGAAAAGAGATGAATACAGGTGCTTGAGGTGGGGGTAGGGGGCACCATCAGCAGCTGCAGGGGGCCAGGAGAAAGATCGGTGGCATCTACTGCTGCCTCTGATCAATTAGTAGGGAAATCTGTCATTAGTTAAGAAAATTATTGTTCATTATTGGCTCTGCGCACCAAAATAAAGTCTTCCGTAATTGGTTGTGCAGAGGCACTATTACCCAACTTGGAGAAAGGCTTTCCACAGCGTCTCTTAACAAGGAGTTTCTAAGTAATCACGTGGAGAGTTTAGTTTATGTCCTTCAGGCCCCAGTACTGTCCTGGTTTGCATTCCTCCAGAGACAAATGTTAATATAGAGGTTTGAGTACAAGTCAGTGCTTTGGGAGGTGAGCATGGACTTGTAGGTGAAGCGGGGGAGGCTGGTACATGAGACAGGGAAGGTAAGAAGCCAGTGAGAGCGTGTTGTGAAGCGAGGTACAACAGGGGGCCATTGGACTTAATGCCACTGGGGAACTCAGAGACAGTCCATAGAGCCCATGCTGAGAGGGACCCCTCTAGGGGGAAGTAGCCCAGATACTAATCCACCAGCTCTAGCCAATCACTGAATGAGAACCTGGAAGAGAGGAGAGTCACACCTGCCCTGCTTCCCATGAACAGCCTCGTAGTTCTGGTGGATAGTGAGCCTTTGGTGTGGGAGATGGAAGCTGGGCTACCATGCGTGGAAACTGTAAATGCTGTAAGCCTATGAGCAGTTGTCTGTTGCACATGCCCACATTTAGACATACACACCATATAGAAATCTGTGACAGCACGTTCATTAAAACTCCAAAGATGGAAAAAAGCATTACAATGGGTTAGTCTTAGTATTTGATGAAGTTCATCCTTGCATAGTATCTTTCTATAGCAGGAGTCAACAAACTAAAGACTACAAGCCAAAGCAGGCCTGTCTCACTAAATAAAGTTTTATTGGAATGCAGTCACGTGCATTTGCTTACCACTGCTGCTTGTGTGCTACATTCTCGGAGTAGAGTGGTTGCCACAGAAATCACGTGGCCTGCAAAGCCAAAAATATTTATATCTGACCCTTTACGTGGAACACCTTTGTTTCCCTGGTAGCCTTTTTTTCTGAACCATCATGTAAGAAGTCCAAAAGCAATCTCTAACTTCCTCTGATTAGTCCTTCTACCCTTAAAGAAATGGCTTCTTAACTTGAATGGCCGTCCTGCCATATCCATTCTTTAGCATGTCTCCTACTACACTGCACTATACATAGTCACCTATGTATCTAGCTCACCACCGCCTCAAGAACTGAGCTTTACTCACATTTAGATGCCTAATGTCTAGACATCCAACAAATGCACATTTAAATAAAATAAATTCATTTGGGAGATTTGAGTTCTGTGGTCATCAATCCAGTTAGGGTTGGGTTCCAGAAAATGTGGACAACTTGCTCAAGATCACATACATGGCCAGCATTAGACCCGGGTAGGTCCCCTTGTTCCTAGTCCAGGATTGTCTGTTATTTAGGGACAAAATCAGGCCACATGACTGCCCTCAAAATGCATGTGCTACATTTAACACTTGGCATTCTTGGAAGAAAAACTCAAGGTGATAATTTTAATCTACACGTTCTCTGATTGGCCGGGACCACTCTACCTGGGAAGCCCCTTGTCTGTCTTTGCCTCACGGTGGCCATGGCCACGATCTACATCTCTGAAAACCCTCCTCTGTCTACTAACCATTGTTCCCAAGATCAAACCTCAAAAGTCCCTCACAGGTCTCCAGTGACCCTGTTATCTTTCAAAACCACCTTAGGTATCAGTAATAAATCTTTCACCTTCTGAAGAGGTAAATCAAGGCTTTGGACATAACTAACAAAAAAAAACGGCTTTTCATTATTTCTGCCGATTATAACCACAAGTGTTCAAATGGCACCTTTCAGAGCTGCTGAAACAGTAAACAATAACACAACATCTTTACTGTCTGATAACGAGAAGTGACTTCACTTCATCAAAATAAATCTCAGCAGACTTCAACATCCTTGGAAAAAGCCAGAGAAAATAAAAAAGAAAAATGTTAGTGAAACGATATTTTATTTATATCTTTTTTTATGTCCTGCTTTTTTTTTAAATAGGCATCTCACACCCTAACTACAGGCTAGAGCTGCATCCAAACAGTTAAGGAAAATTGTTACCCGCTTAGCGATTTTTTTTTTTATGTAATTCAAAAAAAGTTAAGCCAAGCTACAGACGAAAGCCTTTGCCACAAACTGCCTATCAGTCCTAGCCCATCTGAGGCCTGTTTAAAAACCAAATGAGGATTTTTTTTTTTTTAATATCCATGTCCAGATAAATTTAAGAGCTATTTTTCTCTCTTCAGGAAAGATAGAGCTTAATTTTTCAGGACTTCTAAAAATAGCTGCCTTGCCCCTCTTTGTGTGAGAATCCTACCTCAAAATCCTACCTTTTTTAAGATGGCGACAATCTATGTCAAATCTACTCAAAGTAATGCTTTGCATTCGGTAGATATTTTAAAGACTCGTTTATACTTGTTTCGTATCTTTAAAATAAGCCTGTATGGTAGAACACAATGGGGGGAAAAACAGCTGGAAAAGGGATCCAGCTCAATGTACAGGTGAGGAGACCAAGTCCATAATGGGCAACATCAGCATTATCATCTCCACTTTGCAAAGAAGGATGACCCCTGAAAATGCGAAGGGACTTCCCAAATTCACAATGAGCACAGAGAAATGACTGAAGTGTTGTCCTTCTACCTTCCGGTATGAGGCCTTTCTCTGGCACAGGGACGACATCTGTGTCCGACAGTGCTAACGTCTCTTAATTATAGTCTTTATGCATTTCATAAATTTTAATTAAAATGAAAAAAGTGAGAATAGACTGTTAAACTAGTACATGCCAAGCAGCTTAAGGTTATCACAAAAGCTACAAAATGACATGACTGACTGACGTTTCTATGGGAAGTCTTCTGTTTTGCAGGACTTTTCCACTCAACCTGATTGGTCTCTTGGTCAGGACTTAGCAAGAGGACAATCCAAACGGGACTGCATAAAGTCTGAGAGGTTAACACCTGTCCAATGTGATTGCTTAGATGGTACTTTCCCCACCCCTCACTGCAAACAACATCTGTAATCATTCGGGGACCCACCAACAATGCTGATTAACTTGAAACAAAATGTTTACAGAAAAAATTATAATCTCAAAATGCACTTAAACTCAATTCAGTCTAGAACCACTCCATGAACAATGGGTAAGCTAATATTTCAAGATAAGTATATGGAGAAATTTATCTGTCCTAGGAGAAAATTATAATATCCCAGGGGGAATTTTTCTCTCTATATATATCTATCTTTGGAAAAAGATTCTCATCTCTGGGATTGAAAACAAGAAAAGATATCCATGCATTAATAAGGAGAGACAGAATCCACTGTTATTCACTTAGCTACAAATAGTAGCCCCTGAGAAAATGATCCATTCAAATAATAATCTCTTAAAATGATATTTGACTATTATATACCCAATGTGATTTGTGTTGAATTTAATTATCTAAATTTAAAATACAAGAGACATCTAAAGCCATTATTTCATTTGGAGTTGAATGAAGTAAGTCATTTGGAAGTACGGTTTAATTTTTTAAAGTCGTAGCATAACTAAGGGAGATTTCCTCCATCTATTTCAACTCTGGAAACACACAAGAGAAGCCTGGGATGCTTAATTGTAAAGTGCTATATTATAAAAGGGAGCAAAATTAAGTAGTCAGATGTATTTGCTACATTAAGGCAAAATGAAAACTACTATGATTAGAGCAGTTTGAGAAAAATGGATGTAAAATACTTTCTGTTTAAATTACAGCAACAGCTACAATTAAAAGAGCACTTTGCTACTTGCTGGATAGCAGGAAGATTGTTTTCTTAATGCCGTTTGGCATTTGGGGTTTTTTTTTTTCACGTAGCCCTGCTCCAGCCCATCTCCAGCCTTCCTGGATGGCTCTCTTGAGAAGCAAGGACCTCTGCAAAGCTCCTTGAAAAGGCCACAGGAAAGAAGAGGCTCAGAAAATCTAATCATGACCAAAGAGAACAGACACAGGAATGAGCATCAGTCAAATTCAGGTCGCAGAGGGGTGGCCTCAGCTGCTCTCTGTTATCAGTTGCAGATGGCCATGGTGGCCTCTTGAAAGATGGAGAAACGTTAACAGGCAGATACTGAGAATTGCAAATACCTTTTTAAAAACTCTTATTAGTTTTAAAAATAAAGACAATATTTTTGTTTGCAACATATTAATATAAGTCAATCAAGACTGAACTATGGAGACCAACACCCAAATCCATTCTGTGCCCCATTAAGGGTGTTTTGTGTTCTCACAGAGGTTTCTGTGAATTTTCACACATACAAGGGGAGATCACAGCAGGCATTCTCTTCTGCACGGCACATACCCTCACATTCTTTTTCCTTGCCCTTTTGCTGACCGATAGCCTCAGCAACACACACTTTTAGTCTCCAGAATTTTTGAGGAAGGTTGCAGGCTGTGAGCAAATATGTGAGCAGAAATAATGAGCCTAGTATTTTCTCCGAGCCAGAAATCATCCTCATCTGCATTCTTGTGCAACCTTACCTTCCTCATGCTCTGTGAGGCCCAGCAGTAGATAGAAAAGTCGAGAGGGGCTTTTACTTGGTGCTACAGGTAGGTCTCTACAGTGGAAACACAAACTTTCACAAGTTTGTCTGCTCACACAGATTACCTGAGCAATTATTTAAAACACAGAAAATCAGTTTCCCTCCTCTGAAGAGGTTGGCTTTTTTACATCTTGAATGGGGCCGTTGGATCCATATTTTTGGCCAAGAGCTTTAGTTATTTCCTATAATTGTGTGGTTTGGCAAATTATGTTCTGTGCAATTGGGCAAGATCAGGATTCACCTAATCCTGAAGAAAAGACGAAAGGGGTATGGACAGAAGTAACTTGCAAGAGAAGAGACACATCAGAAATAGACAAGTGCTCGGAAATATCCTGCCTCATTCTTCATTTCTGTGTAGATCAGGGGATGAGGGGTGACGATTACTCCACTTTTTTTAGATTTCTTGTGAGTTCCCTGTTTGTCATTTTATATTGTACCTCACTCTCTCCCTGTAGTTATTAGCAAGACAACAGTTTTTATGACTCAAAACTGAGGAGTCTGAAAAATTAGGAGGAGCAGACAATGTATCCTCTTTTTGTGGAGGGCCCATGATGAAGCGGTCAACTGGGTGCTGAGGTCAGCAGAGAGAGAGGAAATGTAGGCGAGGGGCCCAAAGGTAATTTTGGGAACTTGTGCTCTGACAGAAATTCTGGAAAGTTGTGGCAACTGGAATGCAGTGAAGAGGAAAATCGTGATGGAACCTGTTCTCATTGCTGTTGATTTTGATGTAAAAATTATGTGAAGCCCCAGGAACCTCCCAAGCAATCTCCCTGTCTTGGGGCCTCTTCTGGGGTGAGCTGAGAACACACTTCCTGACCACATCTTGTGAGACGGCTGTGGCAACCCAGTGTTTCTGAAGGACTTGACCATCTCTATCCTGGAAGATGCCAAGCATCTATGTTTCCTACAATCTAAATACTTCCAACTTGCTGGATGCTTCACCTAAACTTATAAATGAAGATCTCTCTTTCCTTTGTTATTTATGTAGGTGACTCCACACACCCCCTTTCAAGCCTGAGGGTCTAGGATATAACTCATTTTATGATAAAAAGGAATACCTGTTCATTTTAGCAGTTGCCGCTGCAAGGATATATTTCAAACACATTTGTAGTGAATGATCATACTATATGGCACAGTCAAATTGATATGTGAAGTTCCCAGAATAGTGAGCAATTAATACAGAATATACTACAAATCACTGGGGCTCAGGCTGAAGAAGCGCTGCTTCCGTACACTGAGAAATGAATCTGAATGCCAGATGCTTAAGAGAAATGCACTAAAGGTCCTGGGCTGGGGCTGTATGATTTAGCAACGTAGAACTGAATGCGTTAATACTGCTGCCCAGAACATGACAATCATGCACTGGAGAGGCAGACAAAACCCACAGTACAACCCCCTTTTCCTCCATGAAGGGTGGTGTTTGAGGAACATGCACTGGCCTATGGCATCCCACAGGTTGCCCAAGAATGCAAGCTGCAGTTGGGCTCAACTTCAGAGAAAAGACTTTGGGCTTTTATTAAAGTCCCATTGGATGGTTCATTTACCATTCACCTGTCTCGTGTTTTTACATTTGTAAATAGGTCACCTTTTAAATAGAGTTCATTTTTTATCTAGAAACTCTGCTTCTTTCAGCCTCTCTTCTGTCTACACGACTTCCCAAGACTAGCAGGATTACCCACACAGCTAAAGGAAAGTGGCATTATTTTATATTAAATAATGATTGCTTAAAATGATTATTTGGAGGTTAATCAGGACTGGCTTATGACCTCAGTTCACATAATAGTGATTTAATAAATGTCCTGAAGGAAAAAATACTCACTTCTCATGAGTTTAACCTACTCCCGTGACATAACTCATACCTTTAAAATAATCTGGTTAGATACTTGTGGTTAACTGTAATGAATAATCAAATAACTATCTCTTCTCAATGACAAGATAAAATTATTGTGAATTCCAACACTGAAAAATAAAATGTAATAGATTAATAATGCACATATATATCACAAAGTATTTACAATTACACTATTCATATAACTTATCATTTTAAAAAAGTAATGGTTTTTCTATAAATGGAACACATTTACCATAGAATATGAAATAGGTTAAAATGGAGAAAACAGTTACGATACTGATATGATACTTAATCATATTGGGTTTTGTTTTGTTTTGTTTTTCATCATGAAGAAAAATGACCATCACTTTAATATGACTCTTTAATCATTTTACCTTAAATAGAATATAATAACAAATACATTATACAGTATATTTTTAATTCACATAATACTACTGAAAAGAATATTACATTGTATTTGCATGCCATTTGTGTTAATATTTTTTAAGCTACATTTAGTCTTTATAATTACAAAGTAATACATGCTCATTGAAGAAATGTTAGAAAAAAACAGAAAATAACAAAGAAGAAAATAAGAATCTCCCACAATCATCACCGAGAGATAACCAGTACTAATATTTTGGGATCCAGGTGATCCATGAATTTGGATAGGAAAAAAATACATCTATGTAATATTCTTACTGACATTTTTCATTTCCTTTAGCTATCAATGTAGACAACAGTCACATTAAAAGATAGGGAATCTTAATAAAAACAGAAAGGGGGTGGTGTTTGGGTGGCTCAGTTGGTTGAGCATCTGACACTTGTTTTCTGCTCAGGTCATGATCCCAGGGTTGTGAGACTGAGCCCCATGTGTCAGGCTCTGTGCTCTACTTGAGATTCTCTCCCTCTCCCTTTGCCCCCCCCCCTTGCTCATGCACACTCTCTCTCTCTCTCTCTCTCAAATAAATAAATAAAATCTTTAAAAAATAAAAAGAGAGAGTAAAAAAAAAGGACTGAAATTTCTAAAACTGAAAAATACAATAGCTGAAATGAAAAATGCACTGGATAGTCTTAACATCAAATTGGACACTGAAGAAGAAAAGATCAATGAGGGGCACCTGGGTGGCTCAGTTGGTTAAGCATCTGCCTTTGGCTCAGGTCATGATCTCAGGGTCCTGGGATTGAGCCCCACATCACACTCTCTGCTCAGCAGGGAACCTGCTTCTCCCTCTCCCTCTTCCTGCTGCTCTGCCTACTTGTGATCCCTCTCTCTCTCTCTCTCTCTCTCTCTCTCTCTCTCTCTGTCAAATAAATAAATAAATAAATAAATAAATAAATAAATAAATAAAATCTTAAAAAAAAAAGAAAAGATCAATGAACTTGAAACTAGGTCAAATAGGAATTGTAAATCAAATAAAATTAGCAATGTCTGTGACCTTATCATCAATAAGAATCACATTATAGTTATTACAGATGCCTTAATATTTATACTCATCAATACTTAGTAATTATACTATTAGACCCATCACTAAATCACATATGATAATAGTATCTGACCATAGATATATGATATACAGCATAGCTGGCCTACTATTAGTCAAATCTGCACCCTACGGTGGTCTAGCCACCAAGCAGGGAAGTAGCATGTTTTCATAATTGGAATTAAACTCAAATAGCTTTGATGATAGACTTCCAGTTTGGGCCATGACAGAGTAATGAGTATCAGGCTGTAGACAACCACTAAACTTTACGGTATCACTGTAAACAACCACTAAACTTTACAGATTGTATGAAGCAACTATTTTCAACCATTGGTAATACAAATCACAAGGCTGTGATCCATGAGAAAAGGGAAACACATGAGATAAGCTTCATAACCACCCCAGTTTTCTGCCTGGAAGCACTTTCCAAAGTGCAGCATACGAAAGTGAAACCAAAACAGAGATTGGTGGTCTCACCAGAAAAAGGAAACAAATATCTGTTTGGGGCTACAGCTAGAATTTGCAGGTCAGGGGAAGGTGAACAGTGAAAAATTCCCAGAAATCTGCATGGGGTCACTGTGAGTCTTGGAATAAAACTACATGGTGCATGCTCAGGGAAAGACTTCAAAAAGCCTAGCATAAATGAGTCATGGGGAGGTCTAACTAAGATTCTGGAGATTTCATCATGATAGGACATGGGACATTGACCAAGCAAAGTGGAGATCCCAAGATGGACATTCTGGGCATTCACTTAAGACCTAAGAAAGTTCACACTTTAAGGGTGGTTCCACTCTGTATTAAACTGAGCTTCTTAATTAACTGCTTGACAGGACAAAACTAAAGGACATAATCCAAACTATCAACAGGTTAGCATCTACAATGCCTAGCATATAATCAAAAAGTACTAGATATATGAAAAAGCAAGAAAATGTGATTCATAATCCTTGGCAGAAAAAAAAAATCAATATAAACAGTCCCAGAGATGATATAGATATTAGAATTATCAGACAAAAATTTTAAAACAAATTTGTAAATATGTTCAGATATTTAAAAGAAAATGTGAACAAATGACTCCACAAATAAGGAATCTAAGAAATGGAAAATATTTGAAACAATCGAATGAAATTTCCAGAGTTTAAAAACAAAATATCCGAAGTAAAATATTCATTGCATGGATTTAAAAGCAGATTTGACACTGCAGAATATATTGGTGAACTTGAAGACAAATAGGAACTAAAAAAACTGAAGCACAGAAGCTTGAGCTATTTAGTCTATGAAGCACACAGACTAAACACAAATGAACAGATCCTTATAATATGTGGAGTAATATCAAGTAGTGTAACATATATGTAAATGGAACTCAAGGAAGCAATGAAGGAAAAATTGTGATAGAAAAAAAATTAAGAAATACAGCAAATTTTTTTCCAAAATTTTTTCCTAATTTCAAATGCACAGAACAACAACAAAAAAAATTCAATGAAACGCTACAACACACACAAAAATTCCACACAAAGATACATAATATTCAAATTGCTGAAAACCAAAAATAAAAGAAAATCCCAAATGCAAAGAAAAAAAGACAACTAATATACAAAAGAACATCAAAAGGAATGAATACAGTCTTCTCATCAGACATGCAAGCAAGAAGACAATGCAATGGTCTCTTTAAAGTGGTAAAGGGAAAAAAATTCTTAAACCAGAATTCAACATTCAACATAAATATTCTTCACAAACGAAAATGAAGTAAAGACATTTTCAGATAAACAAAACCTGAAAGAATTGCTTAACAGGAGACCTTCATAACAGGATTAAAGGAATTTCTTCAGGCTAAGGAAAACTATGTAAAAACATAAACTCAGATATACCTGAAGGAATGATGAATGCCAGAAATTGTAAATATATGGTTAAATATAAAAGACTCTTCTTGCTTCTTAATTCCTTTAAATGAAAATTGACTGTTTAAAGAAAAAATAACAATGTACCTGGGATGCATAACATACATAAAAGTAAACTGTATGACAACAGTATCACAAAGGATTGGAGGGTATAAAAGAGCTATATGGGTTTAAATTTCTTATTGCTTTCTTACAAAACACATAATTAGGCATAAAGTGATTAAAGACTAATCGAAGCTAGACTATGATAAAGTAAAGACGCATATTATAATCTCTTCAGCAAATATGAATAGATAGAACAAAGTGATTGTGATAGGTAAAATAACAACTTCCCAAAAGATGTCCAGATCCTTATCCCCAGAACCTGTGGATATGTTATCTCTTATGGAAAAGGGGACTTTGGAGATGATATTATCAAAGATATTGAGATCAGGAAATTATCATGTTTTATCTAGGTGGACCCAATATAATCACAAACGTCCTTATAAGTGAAAGAGGGTCAAAAAAATGAGATGTGACAATGGAAGCAGAAGTTAAAGTGACACAATCGCTGGTTTTGAAGAGAGAAGGGGGCAATGATCCACAGAATATGAGCAGCGTCAAAAAGCTAGAAAATGCAATAAAGTGTATTCTCCCCTCAGGCCTACAAAAGAACTGTAGCCATCCTGCTGACATCTTGATTTTAGCCCTGTGAGACTCATTTTAGACTTTTGACTTCTAGAACCATAAAATAATAAATTTACATTGTTTTAAGGCACTACATTTATGGTAATTTGTTATATCAGCAATAGGAAACAATACAGTAATCACGCTAAAAAGCTAATAGAAGAGATAAAATGGGATATGAAAAATATTAACTTTCAAAGAGCAAGAAAGAGAAAATGTAACGAATATATGGGGAAAATAAATATCAATAACTTTCAAAGGACTTAAATCATACAAAGTATGTTCTCTAACCACAAAGCAACTAATTTTAAATCATTTTTTAAAATCTAGAAATGCCCCAAATGTTTGAAAATAGTGCATTATACTTCTAAATACCAATGAGCCAAAGAAGAAATCACAAGGGAATTAGAAAATGTTTCAAATTGAACAATAATGTAAATCTAATTATATGAGGTGTATGACATGCAGCTAAAGCAGTGCTTAGAGGGAAAACTATTGTTTTATTTTAAACGCTTCTATGATAAAAGAAGAAAGTTTGAAATTGGTGATCTAGATTTTCACCTTAAGAATCTTGAAAGCAATAAGAAATTTAAACCCAAGGTAAGTAGGAGAAAATGATAAAGATCAAATCAGAAATACATTTTTTCTTTAAAAATATTAGTAAAATCTATTCATCCCTAGCATGACTGAACAATAGAGAGGGAAAAAAACACAAATTGCCAAATTGACAATTTCTGTTAGCTAGACATAACTTTACCCTGTGACCTAGAAATTCTACTCCTAGATATTTACCCAAGTAAAATTAAAATATATTTCCACAAAAAGACTTATACAAGAATGATAATAGCAGTGTTATTCATAATAGTCAAGATCTGGAAATAATCCCAAAAGTCCATTAACAGGAGAATGGATTGATATGTGTATAAAGAAATGGCAATAAATAAGAATGAACAACTCTACGCAAAATAACATAGACAGGGGCACCTGGGTGGCTCAGATGGTTAAGTGTCCAACTCTTGGGGTTGGCTCAGGTCATGATCTCATGGGTCATGAGACTGAGCCCTGCATCAAGCTCGGTGCTCAGTGGGGAGTCTGCTTGAAGATTCTCTCCTTCTGCCCCTCTCTCCCACTCACTCTCTCTCTCTCTCAAATAAATAAATCTTTTTTAAAAAATAACATAATGACATAGAGTTCAAAACAATAAGCAAAGCAAAATAAACCAGATACAAAACAGTATATACTACATGACTTTATTTGCAGAAAATACAAAAATAGGCAAAAACTAAGCTATGTGCAAATCATATATCCAATAAGGG
This sequence comes from Zalophus californianus, assembly GCF_009762305.2. Lineage (NCBI taxonomy): Eukaryota > Metazoa > Chordata > Mammalia > Carnivora > Otariidae > Zalophus > Zalophus californianus. The sequence continues at coordinate 11,352,645 of NC_045601.1, read as the reverse complement.
GTTAATATCCAAAGTATATAAGAAACTCTTGCAACTCAAAAGATAGATAGATAGATAGATAGATAGATAGATAGATAGATAGATAGATATCTCAAAATATATATATATATATATATCTTGAGATATATATATTTCACACTTAAAAAATGGACCAAGAACCTGAATAGACATTCTTTCCAAAGAAGACATACAAATGGCCAATAGGTACATGAAAAGATGCTCAACATCACTAATCATCAGGGAACTGCAAATCAAAACCACAATGAGATACCACCTCATAGCTATTAGAATGACTATTAACAAAAAAAAAAAAAAATAGAAGCTAACAAGTATTGTTGAGGATGCAGAGAAAAGCTAACCCATTTACATTGCTGGTAGGAATGTAAATTGGTATAGCTATCATAGAAAACAGTATGGAGGTTCCTCAAAAAATTAAAAATAGAACAATACCACTTCTAGATATATATCCAAAGGAACTGAAATCATTATCTCAAAGAGACACCTGCATCCCCATGTTCATTGCACCATTGTTCAAAATCACCAAGATATGGAAAAACCTAAGTGTCTATCCACAGATGAATGGATTAAAAAAATGTGATATTTACATTTACACACACACACACACACACACACAATGGAATATTATTTAGCCTTAAAGAGAAGGAAATCCTGCCATTTGCAACAACATGAGTGAACCTGGAGGGCATTATGTTAAATGAAATAAGCCAGACAGAGAAAAACAAATACTGAATCATATCATTTACATGTGGTATCTAAAAATAAAAAATTAAGTTGAACTAATGGAAGCAGAGTAGAAGGGTAGTTGTCAGGGGCTGGGAAAGTTGTGGAGTGGGGGAGGGGAGATACTGATCAAAGGATATAAACTTTCAGTTTTGGGGCGCCTGGGTGGCTCAGTCGGTTAAGCGGCTGCCTTCGGCTCAGGTCATGATCCCAGGGTCCTGGGATCGAGCCCCACATCTGGCTCCCTGCTCAGAGGAGAGCCTGCGTCTTCCTCTCCCTCTGCCTGCCACTCCGCCTACTTGTGCTCACTCTCTATCTCTCTGTCAAATAAATAAATAAAAAATCTTAAAAAAAAAAAAACTTTCAGTTTTAAGATGAATAAGTTCTTAGCATCTAATGTACAGCATGGTAACTATAGTTAATAATAATTTATTGAATACTTGAAATTTGCTAAGAGACTAGATCTTAAAAGTTCTCACCAAAAAAAAAAGAAAGAAAGAAAGAAAAAGAAGTGTGTGAGGTGATATGTTAATTGACTTGATTGTTGTAATCATTTCACTATGTATATGTATTTCAAATCATCACATCGTACCTTTAAATATGTTACAATTTTGTCAATTATATGTCAGTAAAGCAGAGAAGCACGGGGCAGAAGCTAACAATATTCCACTTTGCTAACATCTGCTTCTTCTCTAGATTGTAAACTTTGAGAAGCCAAGAGTCATGTTTATCTCATCTTAATATCCTTCAGTGGATATGAATCAAAATGAGTTGAATGTCCTGGAAGGATCTAGGGGCATCTATCAGTCAGTCATTAGAGGTAGGCATGATCCTATAATGTGATGGAAAAAAATATACAGTTGCTTAACCTTTCTGAAATCTGGATGCCTCATTTGTGAAATTATGGGCGATGCACCTAATTCATAGAGCTTTGTTGGATTAATGAAACAGTGTCAGCACAGTGCTTGGTAATAGGATCCAGTCCATGAGAGTGTCTAGTAAACCTCTATAGATATCAGTTTCCTTGTGTGTTGAGTAAGATGGTCTCTGAGGCTCCCCTTAGTTTTATAAGTCCTTGAATCTATGAGCATTCAGTCAGTCAACAAAGACATTCATTTCTATGCTGAAGCCTGAAGATACAAAAGGAATAAAACATATTTTCTGACTCTCAAGGAAATTATGGTCCAATGGAAAGGGCAAAATAGTAAATGCTGGCATAGAGGTGGAGAAAAGGTGGCAACGAGAGACAATAAAGACAATGAGAGGTATGCTGTTCCACCCTTGTGTCGACAGTCTCATTTTATGGATTAACTAGAACAAGCCTATGACACAGCTAGTGGAAGGGCAAGACTGGATCCAGTCCTAACTTCTGGCTCTAATGGGTCCTGAGATCTAACCCGACTCTATGGCTCATGCATCCGCTTGACATTTGCTGCAATGTACCACCCTTGGTTGCACCTGCAAAGGTAACCCAAGTTTATAGAAGCCGATTATTGGCCAAAAAGCCCTGCAGGGTTTTGTATGGATGGATGTGCTGCAAACAGCACTGTCGGTCAAAACCCATTTACACACAAAAAGTAGAGAAAAGGTCATTATGGAAAGATTAATGTTGATTTTCCTGGCTTTACTTGGGTTTAAAAGTAGAAGCTTAACTCTTCATTAACACAGGTGATTAAGCTGATTACACTCTTATAACTAGTAATCGGTCAGATGGCTTGATTAGACTAATTTATTGTCATTACTCTGACATGCATTTCTTACACACAGCACCCAAAAGAGGAGGGTTTGTGTTTGTAAGGCCACAATCCCTCATCAGAAAGTCTCAGTGTCAGATGGTTTTGAGAGTCAGAAATTTTTGGACTTCAGAAAGGTAATTTGGTACATATACCTTTCAGTAGAGAACACTCCTACCAGGGTCTGGGCGGGCACTCTGCAATCAAACAGCAAGACACATGAGTTGTCACATTAAGCAGGATAAATAAAGATGATGAAGAGCCTTATGTCCACTCTGGCCAGGTTTTGCTGCCAAATGAGTTCAGGTCAGCTCAGGTTTTGCTACCTGAAACAAAACACGTTGGATTCTCAGAGCTTTTAGGATTTTAGAGTTATGAATAAGGAATTATGGACTGTATTAAATTTTGTAGAGAGCAACTGGCTAATTCTTATCTAAAACCTCCATTGATATATCTAGGTTATGCACAGGATCAATAGCCAGAATTAAGATCAGAACTCTTTTTCGCTGAATGCTGTGGGCACTTGAAGAGAAGGAAAGGATATCTGTTCCACAGCTTGCCCTCTCCTGCCCACAGCACACAAACCTAATTAGCCACTGCCTCTTCTCAGTCTGGAGCAGGGGGGTTGGCAAATTATGGCCAGTGGGTCAAATCCAGCTACTACTCATTTTTGTAAATAAAGTTTTATTGGAACATAGCCATGTCCTTTGGTTTACCTATTACTTTTATGCTCCAACAGCAAAATTTAGTAGGGACAACAGAGACTATATGGCTTTTAAAAATCTAAAACATTTACCATAGGGTCATTTAAAAACTTTTTTTGCTGGCCCCTGGTCTTGAGGTAGTCTCATGATCCTTGCCCAAGTGCTCTAGTTACCCCCCAATAGATTAGAGGGGACAGTTGAGGTGAAACCTATTTCCATCCCCGCATAGTGGGTCAAAATTATTCACAGCAGCCTCCACTCGTATATTATGTACAATTTCCCTGTTTAAAGGGATGAAATGGGGCACCTGGGTGGCTCAGTCAGTTAAGCATCTGACTTCGGCTCAGGTCATGATCTCAGGGCCCTGGGATCGATCCCCATGTCAGGCTCTGTGCTCAGCAGAAAGTCTGCTTCTCCCTCTCCCTCTCCTTTTGCCCCTCCCCCCACTCATGCTCTCACGCTCTTTCTCTCGTGCTCTCTCTCTCAATAAATACTTAAAATTTTCAAAAAATAAAAAAAGGTGAAGAGATGCAATGATTCCAACTACTTCCAGATTCATTAATACTAATCATTATACTGTACACTTCTATGGCATAATATACACAAATACCTCATGTCCCCATAGCCATATTTAGAATTGTTTCCGTTTTAAACAAGAAGAGAAATATAGGACGAGAAAGGTTAGTTTTTATCAGAAAAGACTGGCACAAGATCCATTTCAACTGGGTATTTAAAAATAAGAAAAATGATGATTCTGATTTCTCTCCCACAGCTTTATCTTAGTATGGTAGCCTATTACTCCAAGGTGAGTGTACAAGCTCAGCAATAGAGGAAATAGTCCTAGCTTTAGACTTACCTCAAAGTGAGGCATGAATTATCTTGACAAAATATAGCTCAACATCAGTGGTTAATAGCTGGCCTATTCAAGTTTGTGTCAACATGAAGGAGCTTTTTATCTTCTCTCTGTTTTTATTCAATGTAACACCACAGTGGGAACCTGTAGGGTTAATTACAACCTAATGAATGAATGGATGTTCTTCACATAACCTGGAGCTATTTCCACACATATTTCACTCCTGAAGGCCACTCTGCTGACTGGTCATCCACTAACCAACACAAATGCCAATACTTGGAGAAATACGATGCCTTCCCTGAAAGACTATGTACTATGGACACAGCCTTCCCACTCGCTGTGTGCAGAATTCCGTGCAGGCACTGTGGAGAATTTCTGGAAGTACAACCCTTTCCTCTCGGTCCCAATATCTTACAACTTAATTGGGAAAGGAAAGCACACACTCATAAAAATTAAGCAATCATAAAGAGCTAATTTGTGGTAATAAGAGGTAATTTGTGGTCATTTGCCAAACTTCAGCCCAACTTTTCAAACACTTCGGCATAAATTACACTGTAGCAAGAGTTCAAAACTGTCTGGAAAATCCTTCTCATCTAATATCATTAATGCATGCTTCAAACAGTGAGATTTCTATTTACTTTGACAACTATTCCCAGTGTCAGGATATAGCAAGCAAGTATGAAAAGATGAGTAGACAGGAACTTGACAACCTAATTTTATAATACGAATTTTGAAAATATTTATGGGAGAATTTTTTATCCTATTTGCTATACATTCTCACAGAGAATCTTGGAGTCTCCAAATATTATAGTTTGAGGCAGTTTAAGTGTAGGAAATACCACACCTTCACTTTTAAATGTGGAAATGAAGAACAAGAGATTTCTGGTGGCTTCCCCATCATCAGTGACAACCTACCCTGGATTGCTGGTCTTCTAACTCCAAACTGGGTAGGAGGTGACAGGAAGGGTGGGTTACAATAGCCTGGATCATGTAATATTGCAATAATCTTCCTGGTAGGGAAAGGCCCTGGGTAGATCCAGGAAGTCTGCAGAAAATTCAAGATAAGAGCAAAGGCTAGCTGGGCTCTCAGGTCATAGGGCAGCTAACACTATTTTGAAGGCAGAGCATCTGCAACCAATCCAACTTCCAAAGTAGGATAGAACAATAGTGGACAGGCTAGAAAGCAGAGCCTGGATTCATGGCTCCCTTTTCTATGGACAGAACTTAAAAAAAAAAAAAAGATTTCCTTATCATGGAGAGAAGAGTCATTCCCCAACAAGTACCAGTATATAGAGTGACCAACCACATCAGCTTTCCCAAAACTCTCCCAATTTGGCACTGAAAGTCCTGTATCCTGAGAAACCCAATAGTCCCAGGCAAACTGAGATGGTTGGTCACCCTAGAAGGGGAGCATGGTGCCCACACAATGAAGACACTCCTTCAGTTTGGACCTGGACAGACTACTACTCCATAACAGTCTTCTCTGATGTTGAGTGCATACAGGAAGGTCCCCTACCCTGTAGACTCTAAAATTGATTACTCCTCCATTAAGGTGTTTAAGCTTCTGACTAAAAAACTATCACTAAACAACCAGTCTATATCGGGGCAGAGTCAGACAAATTGGCCAAATCACACAAGAAAACACTCTCTTTTGGAATAATCTTTTCATGACTCAGCCTGGGATTTATTTTTTTTAAAACCTACTTAACATGGAAGAGGAAGATAGCTCTGTTTCTCTGTCTACTATTTCTTACTTAAATGGTATCTTTGTCAAAATGTGTGTGATTACAGAGCGACAAGCACAATGTAAGTCCTTATAGGTACTTTTTCCTTAAAGTTACTCAATATCTCAAATCAAAACTTTATTTTTGGCAAAGTGCTTTTAAGAAGAGGATTTTGAGGCAAAAGTATCAAATGTACAGGTGAGAACAATTCAGTTCTGTGCTCTACAAGGCTGGCGACTTTCCACAGCAAATCCTTCCTGGGGCCATCCCCATCTCTATCAGTCTGTGCTGAGGAAACAAACCAATTTGGATACTGGCTTAAACCCAATATCACCACAGAGGAAACTCTTCTGCCCTAAAAAAAAAAAAAAAAAAAAAAAAAGACCCTGCATGCCAAAGCCAAATGTAAATGGCAAACGACATTTGGCTCATACACTCTTTGTGGTTGACCGTACAAGTTGGTCTAGGTAAGAATTCTGGTCCCCCCTCTGCAACCATCTGTGTGATCAGGAGGAAGTCATTTGACCTGCTTCAGTTTGGGCTTTTATAAGGCAAGATCGCTCAACTAGAACGATCTCTAGCTTCTTTTTAGCCACAAAGACCACTGAAGGTATTTCTATAGCTTTGTTTTAATTCATATGATCAAGATTTGGCTTACTTATTCATGCAGACAATATTATAGATAGAGTGTCCCTCTTTCTACGTGGTAACTAGGCCCTGTGCGGGGTGTCGTGTACATTGGTAAATAAGCAATAAGACCCCTGCCCTCAGAGTTCACAGTCTCTAGGAGAAAGATAATAAACAAGAACACAAACAAGGTATGAGTATGAATTAAAGTGGCCACAGCCAGCTCATGAAAGGAGAATAACAAGGAGTTCAAGGAGTGCCCCGTCTGATGATTTCCATTTTTCCAATGAGGTGTGAGGCACAGTCACCAACTAAGTATGCACCGGAGAGATGTAGGATAGAAGACGTGAGAGAGAAAAAGCATAAAATAGTCATCTCATAAGGGGACAGGGAGCTTGCAGAAAAGTGTGGCCAGATGGCCAGGCAGTATTAGGAACCCTCCTGAGGTCTGAGATCAAAAATTTAAGAGAGACCCAGTCTACTCAGTTCTGGTTTCCTCTGACTAGGCTCCGCAGCTCAGATGTAAGCAGAATAAAATAGGGAGCTAGGTTCATCAGGGCAGTGGTTCTCAGCCCTGCCTGGGTATTAGAACCACTTAGGAGCTTATAAAAAGAAAAATACTGAGACCCAGCCTCCTCCTGCAGAGACTGATTCAGTTGCTCTGCAGTGGAGCCCAGGCATGGGTAATTTTGAAGGCTGTTTGGTATGGTTAAAGTGCTCTGGTTATGGGCTTTGAAAAGAGAGTAGGATAGCCAGAAGAAGCAATGTCTACAAGACAGTCATACTGATTGAGTAAGGAACCTATACTGGACAAAACATGAATGGAAGCCAAGAGGGAGTTAATGAAATTAGGGGGTTCAGTGGACCACAATGAGGTCAAGGAATAATTATGCTTGGGGTTCCTTGAACAGTTAACTCGAAGAATAAAAGCCTTTAGTAGGAGCATAGTATTACCATTTCATATATTTAAGGGATTTTTTTTAAGATTTTATTTATTTATTTGACAGAGAGAGACACAGCAAGAGAGGGAACACAAGCAGGGGGAGTGGGAGAGGGAGAAGCAGGCTTCCCGCAAAGCAGGGAGCCTGATGCGGGGCTCGAGCCCAGCATCCTGGGATCATGATCTGAGCCGAAGGCAGACGGTTAACGACTGAGCCACCCAGGTGCCCCTTAAGGGATTTTTTTTTTTAAGTTGTTATGGTGAAGGAATCTAAGATGTGGCCATGGGAGTGGGTGGCTAGCCAATATAGAAAAAAGCAAAATACTACAGATGAGAAGGTCAAGGAACTGAGGCCAGGATATGGTGTAGACCATCCACCTGTAAGCTGAGATTGCCAAGAATTATCACAAGAGTTGGGGTGTATCAGAGGACTCTGAACCAGGAATTAGGTCCACAATGAATGATTAGGGCCAGCAGAGCTGGGGGAATCTAGAAAGTCAGGCTGGGACAGAGGGTCTTCAGGGGGCCAGAAGGCCTGTTAACAGGCAGTTAACAGGCCTCAGACAAATGGGCTGAGCTCAGGGTCTAAGCTGAGGAAGAAGGTAGGATTTATATGTCCAGTCCCAGCAACCCCCCCACTCCAGACTCACTGAGCCAGAGACACACTCAACATCCACACTGACGTCTAGCAGCATCTCAGCTGAACATGTCCAGAAATGAGCTCCAGATGAACACCTCCCTGCCTGTTCCTGCAAAGCCTTCCCAGCTCAGTTATAGGGACTTTTATCCTTCCCATCACTCAGACCAACTACTACATTGACTCTTCTCTTTCTCTCCCTTCCCACCTCCACGTTTTTCGCACCCCACTACCAGCCAGCATTGTTGCTCTTTTAGGCACAGCAACAGACTCCAAATTACTCTCCTCACTTTTGCTCTTAGCCCCCTACCATCTGTTCTTAACCCAGCAACCAGAGTGGTTCTTTTAAACATAAAGCCTCATAATAGTCATGGACATTTACAACCTTGGCTGCTGAGGATCCCCATCAACACTGAACTTAGCAAATGGAGCTGCCCAGAGTCCCTGCTGATACATCTCTTTCCCAGGGCTGGAACTGTTGTTATGGTGAGACCTGCCCCCAGTCACTGCTCTGCCCCACTCTCTGGTCTTGGGATGCCTCAGTGCCTCACCATCTATAGGACTGCAGCTGCCACTGCTCTGTGCATTGCCCCATGGGTCCTGACATGTAGCTTTAATGGGCCATCACCAAGGCCATGCTGTTGATGCTTTGTGACTGTCCCCTGCAGTGAGTCAGGATTTTAACCTACCATCCCCAGGGTGTGCTGCTATTGCACCTTGTTTCCTGAGCCCAAACCACCAGTGTACTCTGTCATCCCAAGCCCATGCTGCTAATGTGTCCCTGTCCTCTGGAGCCTCAGTCATTGCAGTGAGTCCCAGAGACCCAGGCCCCAGTTTCATGAAAGATCCACATATTCCCACACCTCAGACACTGGTGCCAGCAAGTGCAGGCACTGTGGTAGTTCTGAGTGCATCTGACCCCAGTACCCTGGCTCTGCTGCCACTTTGAGTGCAAACATACAATATCTGGAGCCAAGAGGGATCCCCTCTGCTAGAACTTTCTCCCACAGGCAAAGAAGGAAAACAGGAGGACCCCAGCAATCTTCACCTTTGAGGACCCCAATAGCCCTAGCTACCGCTGTTGCTCTTGGGATCTCTGCAATCCTGGCCACAGAAGAACCCACAGTCTTCATTGACATTGACCTGAGCTGATGGAGCTGCATGGAGACTATACTATGTGCCCTCCCGGGAACCAAAGATGCTACAATCTACATAGATGGCACCTCCACTCTCCACATTCAGGTGAAAGTCTTTGTATACCAAAGCCACTTCAAAAAGCCCGGAAGAGGTGACTGCTCCCCCAGATGCGCAGACATCAATGCAAAGCCATTGGAAACACAAAAAAAGTGAGGAAACATAGCACCACCAAAAGAACAAAATAAATTTTTAGTTACTGACTCCAAAAAAGAGAGATCTGAAAAAGAATTCAAAATAATTATTTTAAGGAATCTTAGTGTGATTCAAGGGAACACAGATAGACAACTCAATGAACTCAAGAAAACTGTGTGAATAAAACAAGAAGTTCAACAGAAAAATAAAAATCATTAAAAAAAACAAACAGAAATTCTGGAGCTAAAGAAATACAATGAATGAAATTAAGAATTGAATATACAGCTTCAATAGCAGGCTCAATCAAGTAGAAGAAAGAATCTGTAAAACTGAACACAGGTCTCTTGATATTATCCAGTCAGAGGAGAAAAAAAGAAATAAGAATTAAAAAGAGTGGGGAAAAAAGCCTATATTGATTATGAGATAACACCAAGCAAAACAGAATTCGCATTCTGAAAGTCCCAGAAGAAAGAAAGAAAGAAAGAAAGAAGAAAGAAAGAAAGAAAGAAAGAGAGAGAGAGAGAGAGAGAGAGAGAGAGAGAGAGAAAGAAAGAAAGAAAGAAAATAAGAAGAAAGAAAGAAAGAAAGAAAGAAAGAAAGAAAGAAAGAAAGAAAGAAAGAAAGAAAGAAAGAAAGAAAGAAAGAAAGAAAGAAAGAAAAACTATTTAAGGAAATAATGGGCTGAAATTTCCCAAATCTGGGGATAAATATAGTCACCAAAATATATTTTGGGGAAGCTTAAAATTCCCCAAACATTTTCAACCCAAAGAGATCTTCACCAAGACACATTATAGTCAAACTCTCTAAAATCAAAGACAAAGAGAATTTTTAAAGAAGCAAGAAAAAAAGACTCATTAAATACAAAGGAACCCGCATAAAACTATCAGCAGAAACCCTGCACAGCAAGGGAAACAATCAACAAAACTAAAAGACAACTTACTGAATGGGAGAAGATATTTGCAAATGACATCTCTGACAAAGGTTTACTATCCAAAATATATAAAGAACTTGTACAACTCAACACCAAAAAAAACCAAATAATCCAATTAAAAATGGGCAGAAGACATGAACAGACATTTCTTTAAAGAAGAAATACAGATGGCCAACAGACATGTGAAAAGATACTCAACATCCCTCATCATTAGGGAAATGCAAATCAAAACTACAATGACATATCACTTCATAACTGTCAGAATGGCTAAAATTAAAAACACAAGAAATAACAAATGTTGGAGACAGTGTGGAGAAATAGGAACCCTCATGCACTGTTGGTGGAAGTGCAAACTGGAGCAGTCCCTGTGGAAAACAGTATGGAGTTTCCTCAAAAAGTTAGAAATGGCACTACCCTACAATCCAGTAATTGCTCTACTGGGTATTTAACCCAAAAATACAAAAACGCTAATTCAAAGGGATACATGCACCCCTATGTCTATCGCAGCATTATTTACAATAGCCAGATTATGGAAGCAGTCCACATGTCCATTGAATGATGAATGGATAAAGAAGATGTGCTATAGATATACAATGAAATATTATTCAGCCATAAAAAAGAATGAAATTTTACCATGTGCAACAACAAGGATGGAGCTAGAGAGTATAATGCTAAGCAAAATAAGCCAGTCAGAGAAAGAAGAATACCATATGATTTCATGCATATATAGAATTTAAGAAACAAAACAAACGAGCAAAGGAAAAAAAGAGACAGAGAGAGACAAACAAGAAACGGACTCCTAACTATAGAGAACAAACTGATAGTTACCAGAGGGGAGGCAGGTGGAGGATGGGTGACATAGATGAAGGGGATTAAACAGGACACTTATCATGATGAGCACTGGGTAACGTATAGAATTGTTGAATCACTATATTGTACATCTGAAACTAATACAACACTGTATGTTAACTATACTGGAATTAAAATTAAAACTTAATAAACAATAAACTACTTAATTTTTTTTTAAAAGACTATCAGCAGAAACCTTTCAGGACAGGAGAGAATGGGATGACATCTTCAAAGTGCTCAAAGAAAAAAAAAAACCTGTAAAGCAAAAATATGCTGCCCAGCAAAGTTATCCTTCAGAAATGAAAGAGGGAGGGGCACCTGGGTGGCTCAGTCAGTTAAATGTCTGTCTTTGGCTCAGGTCACAATCCCAGGGTCCTGGGATTGAGTCCTGCATCAGGCTCCCTGCTCAGAAGGGAGTCTGCTTTTCCCTCTTCCTCTGCTGCTCTCTCTCTCTCCCTCTCTGTCAAATAAATAAAATCTTTAAAAAAGAGAGATAAAGATTTTCCCAGACAAAGAAAAGTTGAGAGAATTTACCACAAAACCTACTTTATAAGAAGTGCTAAAGGAAGTTCTTCACACTGAAATGAAAGTATGCTAATTAGTAATATAAAAACATATGAAAGCATAAAATTCACTGGTAAAATATACAGTCAAATTCAAAATATCCTAATACAGCAATGGTGTATGTAAATCTATTTGAACTCTAGCATATAAATTAAAAGACAAAAGTGTTCAAAATAACTATAGCTACAATATTTTGTTAATGGATACATAACATAAAAAGATGTAAATTCTGACACCAACAACATCAAATGGGGACACAAGTAAATGTGTAGAACTTTCTTGAGCAATTGAAGCTAAGTTGTTATCAGTTTTAAGTAGGCTGTTATAAATTAAGATATTATTATGAAAGTATCGTGGTAATCACAAAGTAAAAGCCTATAATAAATACACAAATGATAAAGAGATAATAATCACAGCATAACACTCCAAAAAACCATCAATGCACAAAGAAAATAGCAAGAGAGAAAGAAAGGAATCAAAAATTAATCAGAAAGAAATTAACAAAATGGTGCTAGCAAGTCCTTACCTATCAATAATTACTCTAAATGTAAATGGTTTAAATTATCTAATTAAAAGACACAGAGTGACTAAATGGATTAAAAAAAAAAAAAACCCAGGTATATGCTGCATGCAAGAGACATACTTAAGCTTTAAGGGTACCCATAAGCTAGAAGTTAAAGGATGGAAAAAGGTATTCCATACAATGGAAACCAAAAGAGAGCAGGGGTAGCTATACTTATATCAAGGAAAGTAGACTTTAAGTCAAAAGCTGTAACAAGAGACAGAGAAGGCCAGTGTATAATGATAAAGGGTCAATTCATCAAGAGGATATAATGATTGTAAATATATATGTACCCAGTATCAGAGCCCTAAATATATTAAACAATTATTAACAGATCTGAAGGCAAAAATAGGCAGCAATGCAATAATACTAAGGGATTCTAATACTCTTCTTTCAACAACGGGTAGATCATTCAGACAGAAAATCAATAAGGAAATAATGGACTTGAACTATACTTCAGACCAAATGCACCTAACACAAATACAGAACATTCCATCCATCAGCAAAAGAATATACATTCTTCTCAAGCACACACAAAACATTCTCCAGATCACATGTTGGGTCAAAAAAAAAAGTCTTAAAAATTTAAGAAGATCGACATCATATCAAGTATATTTTCCAACAAAAAATAGTATGAAACTAGAAATCAATAAGGGAAAAAAAAGCTGGAAAACTCACAAATATAAGGAAATTAAACAACATACTACTGAACAACCAATGAGACAAAGAAATGAAAAGAGATTAAAAATAGCTTGAGACAAACAAAAATGGAGATACAATATTGCAAAACTTATGGTAAGTTTTTAGAAAAGCAGTTCGAAAAGAGAGGTTAAAGTGATAAACACCTATATTAAGAAAAAAGATCGCAGATAAACAACTTAAACTTACACCTAAGGAACTAGAAAAAGAAAAACAAACTAAGCCTAAAGTTTGCAGAAGAAAGGAAATAATAAAGATCAGAGAAGAAATGAATTAAATAGGGACCAGAAAGACAGCAGAAAAGATCAACAAAACTGAGAGTTGTTTTCTGAAAGAGATAAACAAAATTGACAAACCTTTAGTTAGACTAAATAAGAAAAAAGAGAAATGACTTAAATTAATAAAATTATAAACAAAAATGGAGATATTTCAACTGATACCACAGAAATACAAAGAATCAGAAAACTACTACAAACAAACACATACAAATTAAATAACTTACAGGAAATGGATAATTCCTAGAAACCTACAACTTAACGAGACTGAATCAGATAGATAGATGATAGATAGATGATAGATTATAATAGATAGATAGATGATAGATAGATAGATAATAGATAGATATTGGTGTATATATAGTCATATATATACTACATATATAATAATAGTAACTAATGAACATCCTGAAAGAGAAAATAAGAAAGCAATCCCATTTACAATAGTATCAAAGACAATAAAATGTTTAAGAATAAATTTAACTAAGGAGATGAAAGACCTATACACTGAAAACTATAAGGCATTGATCAAAGAAATTAAAGAAGAAATAAATAAAGAGAAGGATATCTCATGTTCTTGGATTGAAAGAATTAATATTGTGGAAAGTGCATTGCATGCTATCCAAAGCCATCCGCAGATTCAATGCAATCCTACCAAACTTCCAATGGCATTTTTCACAGGAATGGAAAAACTATCCTAAAATTGGCATGGAACCACAAAAGACCACAAATAGCCAAGGCAATCTTGAGAAAGAAGCACAAAGCTAGAAACATCACACTTCCTGATTTCAAACTACTTTACAGAACTAGAGTAATCATAACAAAATGGTACTGGCATAAAACAGGCGCACAGACACATGGGACAGAATAGAGAACCCAAAAATAAACCCATGCATATAAAGTCCACTAATTTTTGACAAGGGCACCAAGAACACATACTGGAAAAAGAATAGTCTCTTCAGGAAATGGTGTTGGGAAAACTGGATATCCATATGCAAGAGAATGAAAATGGGTCCATTTTGTACCACATACAAAAATTAAATTAAAAAAAAAACTCAAAATAGATTAAAGACTTAAATGTAATACCTGATGCCATAAAACTCCTAGAAGAAAACACAGAAAAATATTCCTTGATATTGGTCTTGGCAATGGTTTCTTGGATAGGAGACCAAAAGCAAAGGCAACAAAAGCAAAATAAACAAGTGAGACACAACAAAGGAAATGTATATATATATGACTATATATACACCAATATCTATCTATCTATCTATCTATCTATCATCATCTATCTATCTGATTCAGCCTCGTTAAGTTGTAGGTTTCTAGGAATTATCCATTTCCTGTAAGTTATTTAATTTGTATATGTTTGTTTATAGTAGTTTTCTGATTCTTTGTATTTCTGTGGTATCAGTTGAAATGTCTCCATTTTTGTTTATAATTTTATTAATTTAAGTCATTTCTCTTTTTTCTCATTTAGCCTAACTAAAGGTTTGTCAATTTTGTTTATCTCTTTCAGAAAACAACTCTCAGTTTTGTTGACCTTTTCTGTTGTCTTTCTGGTCCCTATTTAATTTATTTCTGCTCTAATCCTTATTATTTCTTTTCTTCAGCAAACTTTAGGCTTAGTTTGTTTTTCTTTTTCTAGTTCCTTAGGTGTAAGTTTAAGTTGTTTATCTGCGATCTTTTTTCTTAATATAGGTGTTCATCACTATAAACCTCTCTTTCAGAACTGCTTTTCTAAAAACTGATGCACTTGTCTCATAGCCCTTATCACCAACTAATTACTGATGCTAACATTATATTACATAACATATGTAACATATTAATTATACTTATTTATCATGTTTACAGTCTGTATTACCACTCTAAAAGTAAACGGCATGAGGGCAGGGATTTTGTCTGATTTGCTCACTGCTATATTTCCTGTGCTTAAAACAGTGCCAGATATGGGGCACCTAGGTGGTTCAGTTGTTAAGTGTCTGCCTTTGGCTCAGGTCATGATCCCAGGGTCCTGGGATAGAGCCCTGCATCAGGCTCCCTGCTCAGCAAGGAGGGAGCCTGCTTCTCCCTCTCCCTATACCCCTCCACCCTGCTCATGCTTTCTCATGCTCTCTCTTTCTCTCTCTCTCTCAAATAAATAAAATCTTTAAAAGACAAAAAACAGTGCCAGACACATAGGAGATACTCAACACATACTTCTTAAACAGATGAACAAAAAAATGCTTGAGTGTGACCACCTAAAGAGATGAATTTGTGTCTAGGGTTGACCCAAAGCATGTCAGATCTGAATTTTTATTGGGGATAAGGAGACTGAGGTCAAAGAGCATGAGGTAGAACCAGAATTACAATAAAAACATTCAATCCTTGACTAGAGAGTGTGACTTTATTCTGCCACCCACCAGTTGAGAGAATGAAGAATATTAATGTGAACTTTCTGCCTCCATCTCTGAGGCAGACAATGTGGGTGGGAGGTAAAAGAAATAAGGCAGGGACTAATGCAGGATTCTATTCTACAAAAAATGCTAAACCATTTGCAAGCATAATGTTGTGCCGGATGCTTCAGTTGAGAGAGAGATGGTCATGTGAATGTTATGGTTTACTGGATAAAATATGGTCTCAAAACATGAGTCAGAGTCCCCTGGAAAGTCTGGAATTTCTAATAATTAAGTTTCCTTAGTGCAATAAAAAAAAAAAAAAAAACATGATCTCATCTCTCCCTATAAGCAGCTATGTTTTCCAGGGTAACAAAACCCAAAATTTCTCTTAAAAAGATTTTACTGGATGAGATAAAAGAAGGCTAATGCTCATCTGCATTTCCCTGCCTAATGTCATCATTATAGCTTGGTTATAATCTTTAAACAACCCCCTCCTTTCAGGATTTGTTGACATTATTTAAGCTTGAAAAAATATATTTTTAAAAGTCAGAGTTCAGAAACCAAGCCCCCTGCATGATTAGGTTTTTATTACAACCGAAATGATGTGAGTGATAACAGTTCATCTCTTGGGATTACATGTCCAAAAGAGTAAATCCATACCTCAAATTGGCTCTTGATCTCTAGTCTATAAGAGACAAGCCAAAGTTTAAATACAGCAGAGAAGCTTCAGTACAACCCAGGCTCAGATACAGAAATGAAGCACTGGCCCAGCCCTTCTAGAGAAAGCAGTTTTGGGGAAGAAGAGAAAAGGAATTACGGGTTTAGGGGCGTGTGTGTGTGTGTGTGTGTGTGTGTGTGTGTGTGTGTGTGTGTGTGTGTGTGTGTGTGTGTGTGTGTGATTTAAGAAGCACTTATATAGGCATACCATATTATGGATTTGGTTCCAGAACACCACAGTAAAGCAAATATCTCAATAAAGCAAGTCAAATGAATTTTCTGGTGTCCCCATGCATAGAAAAGTTATGTTTATACTATATACTATAATATAGTCTATTATAAGACTATTAGGTGTGCAATAGCATTATATCTAAAAAACGTACATTCCTTAACTTAAAAATACTTTGAGTCTTCCTTTCATGAACAATTTCCCTGTAGTTTGTGATGCTATTTGACAGCATTTAACCTACAGTAGAATTTCTTTCAAAGTTGGGGTCAGAGGCACCTGGTGGCTCAGTTGGTTAAGTGTCCAACTCTTGGTTTTGGCTCAGGTCATGATCTCAGGGTCATGGGATTGAGCTCCACGTCTGGCTCTGTGATCAAGAGGGAGTCTGCTTAGGATTCTCCCTCTGCTGCTCCTTCTCTCTCTCAAATTAATAAATAAATCTTTTTTAAAAAAGGAAAAACAAAATTAGGGTTGATCCTCTCAAACCCTGCCACTCTTTATCAAACCATCATGAGATGGCAGCAATTCAATCACACCTTCAGGCTCCACTTCTTTTTTTTTTTTAAGATCTTATTTACTTATTTGACAGAGAGAACACAAGCAGGGGGAGCAGCAGGCAGGGAGAGAGGGAGAAGCAGACTCCGCTGAGTGGGGAGTCTGACGCGGGACTTGATCCCAGGACCCTGAGATCATGACCTAAGCTGGAGGCAGTGGCTTAATCACTGAGCCACCCAGGCATCCCTTCAGGCTCCACTTCTAACTCTAGTTCTCTTGCTGTTTCTACCACATCTGCAGTTACTTCCTCCACTGAAGTTTTACTCCCCTCAAAGTCATCCATGAGGGTTAGAATCAGCTTCTTCCAAACTCTTGTTCATGTTGACATTTTTACCTCTTTTCATGAATCACGAATGTTCTTAATGGCATCTAGAATGGTGAATCCTTTCCAGAAGGTTTTCAATTTACTCTGCTCAGATTCCTCAGAGGAATCACGATCTATGGCAGCTACAGCCCTAAGAAATGTATTTCTTCAATAATAAGACTTGAGAGTCAAAATTACTCTCTGATCCCTGAGCTGCAGAATGGATGTGGTGTTAGCAGGCATGAAAACAACAGTAATCTCATTGCACATCTCCATCAGAGCTCTTGGGCGACTAAGTGCATTGTCAATGAAACCTTTTTTGCTGAGCAGCAGATCCCAACAATGGGCTTAAAATATTCAGTAAACCATGTTGTGAACAGATGTGCTGTCATCCAGGCTTTGTTGTTCCATGTATAGAGCACAGACAAAGTAGGTTTAGCATAATTCTTAAGGGCCCTCGAATTTTTGGAATGGTAGATGAGCACTGGCTTCAACTTAAAGCCACCAGCATTAGCTCCTAACAAAAGAGTCAGCCTATCATTTGAAGCTTTGAAGGCAGGCATTGACTTCTCTCCTCTAGCTATGAAAGTCCTGGATGGCCTCTTCTTCCAATAGAAGGCTGTTCCATGTGCATTATAAACCCATTGTTTATAGGTGTAACCATCTTCATGAACTATCTTAGCTGGATCTTCTGGAGAACTTGCTGCAGCTTCTACGTCAGGACTTACTGCTTCACCTTGCACTTATATGTCATGGAGACAGCGTCCTTCCTTAAACTTCATGAACCCACCTCTGCTAGCTTCAGACTTTTCCTCTGCAGCTTCCTCACCTCTCTTAGCCTTCACAGAAGTGAATAGAGTTAGAGCCTTGCTCTGGGTCAGCCTTTGGCTTAAGGGAATGTTGCGGCTGGTTTGATCTTCTACCCAGACCACTAAACCTTTCTCCATATCAGCAATAAGACTAATTTGCCTTTTTATCATTCATGTATTCACTGGAGTAGCATTTTCACTTCCTTCCAGAACTTTTCCTTTGCATTCACCACTTGGCTTTTGGCCTATCTTGGCTTTCAGCATGCCTTCCTCATGCTTAATCCTTTCTAGCTTTCAACTTAAGGTGAGAGACGTGTGACTCTTCCTGTCACTTGAACATTTAGAGGCCACAATAAGGCTATTAACTGGCCTAATTTCAATATTGTTGTGTCTCAGGGAATTGGGAGGCCTGAGGAGAGGGAGAAGGATGGTAGCATGGCCAGTCAATGGAGCAGTCAAAACACATATGTTTATTGATTAAGTTTACTGTCTTATAGGGGTGCATGCACTTCATGGCACCCCAAAACAATTACAATAGTAACATCAAAAATCACTGATCACAGATCACCATAATAAATATAATAATGAAAAAGTTTGAAATATTGCAAGAATTACCAAAATGTGACACTGGGACACAAAGTGAACAAATGCTATTAGAAAAATGGTGCCAATAAACCCGCTTGACACAGGGTTGCCACAAACCTTCAATTGGTTTAAAAAAAAAAAAAAAAGATAGTATCTGTGAAGTGAAATAAAGCAAAGCACAATGAAATAAGATATGCCTTTATAAGATTTTAGAAGCTAATGCCCATGGTAGAAATGACCTACAATTGGAGAGGCAGGGCTGAGGTGGGTAGGGTGATCAAGCAGATTGTGATTAAACCACTATAAGAGTTTCAGAGGTCCTGACAGTTCAGAAAAATCTAAAATAAAAAAAATTAAAAAGAGCTAGAACGACAGCCCCAAGAGTAGAAGAAGGAGGTAAGTGATTTCCATCAGAGCCCAAGTAAATCTGTAGGGGCCTGGAATCAAGGGAAGGTACCCATCTCCACTAGCAGGTCCCAGGATCATGAGTCTGCTCAGATGGTCCAGGGGCTCTGAGATGCATGGCACAGATAGAACTAAACATGAAGTTTGTTCCCCTTCAAGGAAAGATCCTGTTTTTTCCAAAATGGGATTTGGAAGTGACTGAACTAGTAACAGTCCTACTGAGGCCAGTAGGACAAGGCAATTATGACATATGCAGAGGCTTCATACGACTTATCCTCAGAGAGCTCTCTTTTGGGAGTCCTGAGCTGCTATATAAGATGTCTGCCTACCCTGGTGGAGAAATCACATAGAGGAGGAGAGGCCCTGAGATGACATGGGGAGAGGTGAGAAGCCAGTCGGGAGGGAGAACCAAGGACCCAGAAGTCTGACCACACTGAAGCCCTACTCGCTGCAGCATCAGCATGTGAGTGAAAAAGACACCTCAGACGTTCCAGCTTCCATGGATGGAAAGGAATAGAGACAATACTTTGGGGGATCTTGGGAAGTGAGACGGACACAAATGTTTGCATCAGAGGACAGACTGTGGTTGGCAGTCTCCAAAGATAGCCCCAGAAATCCTCTCCTCCTTGAGCACATGTGCCATTCCTCATACCAGGAAATAGAGTTTAATTTCCCTCCCTTAGATGTGTCATCGCTCTGCAATTGCTTTAACTAATAGAAGGCAGCCTAAGTGACATTCTGGGGCTTCCAAGCCCCGGTTTTAAAGGAATTTTCAGCTTCTCCTTTCTTCTTAGAAAGTTTACTCTTGGGACAGCCCTCTCTAAGCCCAGTTTCCACACTGGATGTTCAAGTCACATGAAGAGGACACCTAGAAGGGGTAGGACCAAAAGCCACAGCTGTGACCCCAGCTGGCAGCCATCAGCTGCCAACCTTGCAAATGAGTCACCCCAGCCAAAACAGCCCTACATGACTGCAGATCCCAGCAACATCATGAGACATAGAAGTACAACCCGGCTGAGCTCGGTCAACCCAGAGAACCGTGATAAATAAAAATTGGTGTTATTTTAAGCAGCTAGATTGTGGGGTGGTTTGTTATGCAGCTTTGTGTTTCCAAAATCATGACAGATATTAATCTTGGGATTCAGGAATAGAAATTTTGAATTCCTGGGAATTAGAAGTTATTTAAATACTTCCACAGTCTTCATAAATTTTACTCATTATTATGGATAGCTTTAAAAGTTTTAATAAATAAGAAATATCACTTTTAGTAGTATTTTCAAAGAGCTGTGGCCTATCGAGAATATCCAAACACCGGAAAATGTCAGCAAACATTATTGGGTAGTATTCAAATAAATGTAACATTTAGATCTCATAGCAAGGACTAACAGAATCATACGTCTAAATAGCCTATTTAAGGGTTTATTTTGCTTCCAAAACATGTTATTCTTAGAGCACTACTCATAGGATTTGTATGCATATGCAACACAGTATGCATATAAACATTCCTATTTATCTTATTTTCAATAAAGATTCACCATTTGAAGCAGACAGGGCCACAGACACACACTTAAAACATGGGAGCAGCTAACAAAGGATGACTGATTAGATTGTGACCAATTTTCTCATAGCCATTCCCATCCTCATTCCTATAGATATTGACCTTCATATTTGACTCCATGTATCAATATTTTCTGCTCTTGCTTTCTACTTGACCTCAGCGGATGCCTTAGAACCAATAACCGTCTATGTTGTATTAAGTATTAATTCTTACAAAAGTATATATTTTATCCAATTTTCCTGATTTTGTAACTGATTTTTCTCAGGATTCACAATTCAGAAAAACATGTAAATTTCCCGAGAAATGCTAAGAGAGAATTCCCACACCGAAGCACTTAGCAGTAGTAGATGACAACATCCACAATCAGCCTGAGTGTCTAGGTACTCAAACTGGTAACAAAACAAACGTGGTTCCTCCAGGCACAGAGCTTACAATCAGGCAAGGGAAACGAATACTACACAAATTATCAGAGATATAACTACATGATCACAAACCACCATGAGCTCCACACTGCCACTGTCCAGGTGAAGATGGGAAGTTGCCAAAGGAAAAGGTGGATGCTACTCAGACAACCCTGAAGAGAAGCCCACCAATCTTTGTACCATTGACGTAGTGACTACAAAGTTACCCAGGGAAGCAACAACGTGAACTCACTTAAGAAGACATTTTGGTTTAGGAGTTATTCTTATAAGGGTCACTTTGTCATGAAAAACAGAAGTATGGCCACCACCCTACGCCAGCTGGAGTCAGTATTTCCAGGCCACTGCTGCCTTCCTACCAGGTGAAGGGGATGCCCAGCAGAGTACCATAGTGAATCCCTTTTTGACAATGTCACTATATTTCCTCACAATTTACATCTTTTTCTTCAGGCCTATTACTTTTTCCCTATGGATATAATGCAGATCACAATTAATGCTACATTTTTGTAATTTGTGGTCATTTCTCATAAATCTTCAACAAATATCTCTGTTGACACTTGCAATTCGTCCAGAAGGAAAGAGAAGTTTCTTATTAGGCTTCTAACAAGCATATAACACCTTCCTTAGAGACGCCCACTTCACCAAGTTAGTCTCAAAGATACTAGTCATTCCACCACTTGGATACTTCCTGAAGTCAATGACCCACCTGATAATAAACATGGTACCTCTATAACCCAACCCCTGAGGTCTTGACAAGGTTCTAACATGTGAACTCTTCTAGGCCTTTGCTGTAGGTTTAATTATGTCTGATTATAATGTGTGATAACAAAACAACCTGGTTAATTTAAGAATTCTATCAGTTTATACTTTCTTGCTACTTAGAAAAATCCCCTATGCTACCAGATAATTCCCCACAGGCAAAGAGGACAGACTTAATAGTGACCAGAGCAGGACTTAACCACATGGAACAACCTATCTGTCCAGCTTTAGTCCTTCTTGTTGCTAAGACTTGCTCTCCCCTCATAAAATGCTGCATGATACCCATGAACAACCACCACTTAGGACTAATTTTGAGACTGCCAAGATGTAAGTTGAACGGATATGAGAAAAATGAACAAGAGGAAGAAAAGGAAATGCACAGATAGAGTTAAAGTGATGGACTTTTTTTTTTTTTTTTTGAACAATGGCTAGGGATTCTGACTCAACTAACATTTACATGTTTCGAGAAGCTAGCATGGCTCTATGAAATCCTCTCAAAGATCTGACATAGCTAATGAAAATACCTTAGGCTTATATAATGAATTGGTTTCCAAGAATGCCATGCAAGTCACAGCTGATCCTCATAACATCTCAGTATGGTAGAAGAAAGTAGAAATGAGTTGGTAACTGAGGAGCTTGCCTGAGGACACACATCATCATCAGATGTTTGGTCTTCAGCGCACATTTCATGATCTTCAATGCCAAGTGCAATTCTCCCAGCACACAGCTCCCCAAAACAATGGCTCAGAACAAAGAATTAGTTCATCCCTCACTTAACTCCCAATAATCACATGGGCTTGGGGCTTGGGGAAGCCCCTTCCATTGCCTCTCCTGACCCAGCCTCAGAACATTAACCACGATCAGAGGAGAACCTGAGAGTGAACTCAGGGGAGACTTTCAGGGAGTCGGTTTATTTGGAATTTAACCAGATGAATTTCAATCTCAATTAGACATCTTAAAATACAATTAAAAATTTTTATGGGTTATTTGATCCTCGCACCTCATGAATTAAATGGAATGAATTTTGATCTACCTAACTCCTCCTGGTAGAAAATTGGCAAGGGTGAGCTAAAGGGTTTCCAAGATATTTGACATGAATTTTCCTCAGGGAAAGCCCTGCAGAGCCTCATGCCCAGCACAGAGGTACAAGCAGGGGTGGACCAGTCCATACAACATCCTTGCTGGGGGCAAAAGGGAAAGAGCACACCTACACTTACTGTAATCCTGTCCACCCCTTAGGAAAGCATAGGCTAATAAAAGTTATGTGCAAATGCATAAAAAAAGAAAGTGTTTGTGATGCTTTGAACCTCCTTCCTGAAATCCCATATTGCCACCAAGGAGCTCATCTTCCCCTGACTAACCCTTCCCTTTCCACGCTTCTTACACTTGGGCTTTTCAGCTCAACCAAGGCCAATCTATTCGCTGTTCCTCGACAAGATACCATTTTGGTGCCTTAGGCAAGCCATGTCACAAATATCCCTCCTCCCACAATCAACTACATAATTTGCAGGGCCCATAGCAAAATTAAAATGTGGGTCCCCTTGTTCAAAAATGATTAAGAATTTGGGGCACCCAATTTGCAACGACGTGGATGGAACTGGAGGGTGTTATGCTGAGTGAAATAAGTCAATCAGAGAAAGACATGTATCATATGACCTCACTGACGTGAGGAATTCTTAATCTCAGGAAACAAACTGAGGGTTGCTGGAGTGGTGGGGGGTGGGAGGGAGGGGGTGGCTGGGTGATGGACACTGGGGAGGGTATGTGCTGTGGTGAGCGCTGTGAATTGTGCAAGACTGTTGAATCACAGATCTGTACCTCTGAAACAAATAATGCAATATATGTTAAGAAAAAAAAAAGATAGCAGGAGGGGAAGAATGAAGGGGGGGAAATTGGAGGGGGAGATGAACCATGAGAGATGATGGACTCTGAAAAACAAACTGAGGGTTCTAGAGGGGAGGGGGTGGGGGGATGGGTTAGCCCGGTGATGGGTATTAAAGAGGGCACGTTCTGCGTGGAGCACTGGGTGTTATGCACAAACAATGAATCATGGAACACTACATCAAAAACTAATGGTGTAATGTATGGTGATTAACATAACAATAAAAAATTTAAAGAGAAAAGAAAGAATTTGGGGCACCCAGTTAGCTCAGTCAGTTAAACATCTGACTTCTGATTTCAGCTCAGGTCATGGTCTCAGGGTTGTGAGATCGAGCCTTGTGTCATGCTCCATGCTCGGAGTGGAGTCTGCTTAAGATTCTCTCTCTCCCTCTGTCCCTACCTGCCCCCCACCCCCACTCTCGCTCTAAAATAAATAAATAAATCTTTTTTTAAAAAAATGATTAAGAATTTAACATGCAACAGCAGAGCACTAAGCCAAGTTTGGGGCCTTCTAAGTAAGGCCTTGTGTGACTGTGTAGGTCACATGCCCATGAAGCCTACTCTGTTGCCTCCCCTACCATTGGGGATAAGAATGTGGCCCTCTAACAAGCTAAACCCAATCTCCATTCAACCAGAGTACATGGGGGGATATGTTGATATTTGTATTTATGTATTTTCTTGCCAACAGGATTATGAAATCTTCTAAAATAACCCTGCCTTTTTATTTTTAACACCTCAGTAGTACCTAACCCAATGCTCTCTGTATAGTTAGTATTAATAAAATGATTGCTTTCTAAATAAAACTTCAGAACAATTGTGAGCTACACTTCACCTCAACAGAGTTCCTGTGCTTGACTCCAGCTCAAGTGGCAATACCACTCCTTTAGCAAGTGGTCATATAACATGGAATCTTCAGGAGAGCTCCAGGAAAGGTTAGGGCCAAGGGAGGAAGGCATGTTGCAAATATGCCTGCACCTAAACTCTATTTACAAGGCCTGCCGAAAGTATAGTCCCTGCCAGGAAGCCCACCTTCGACCTTTTTGGAACCTGACTCCAGAGCCGTAGAGTGAGAGACAGGGATGGGGGTCAGTGAACTAACAATATGGCTCCTCAGAGGCCAGCTGCAAAGCACTGGGGCGTGGGGGGATATATCATTTTTAAAGCCCACACTCATTCTTGTTGTCACGGGCTATAACTTTCCTGTGGAACTACATGGCCAAGTCTCATCAGGGTGTATGTTTGTCTGCTGATGTCAATCATTTCCTTTTTGTGTCCCTCACTGGTTGCTGCCCACAGAGTAGAGGCGATTCTTGTTCCCTGCTCTATTGACGTTGGTTATTTTTATGATATTATTTTTCCGTCGTGCTTTGATACCTATCAAGGTCTCACATCTACAGTGAGCAGGGGGTTATCCAAGAATCAAAGGGCAGAGTTCATACAGTTGGAAGAATGTTGGTGGGAGCTGATGCGATTTATCTCAAAGAGATTTGCCACCATCCATCATTCTTAGAATAACAGTGTTCTTGCATCCAAACTCACCCTTCATAGAAAGATAACCACATGCTTTGCAAACACTGATTTCATTCATCCTCCGTCACACGTGAGCTCCATTTTAACTCTTTATGTCTCTGTTTGGCCTTAAGAGAAACAATTGGCAAGATACCTTGCTTCTCTGACGGTGACCTCTCTTGCCACCCTTCATCATCCAATATGCAAATGAGAGCAAGGGAGCCTCTGAACGGCCACAAAAAAAATGCACCAAAGCCCTGACACTTTGTTCATAGAGGAAGGCCTCCCTCGGGAGCTGATTACTCTTCTTTTAAACACTATTCCAACAAGGTTGGATATCTAGTTTCATAGCCAACAAAAGATAAAGGTCTGCAATGGCAGGAAGGAAAGGAGAGTATAGGCAGGCCAAGTGACAGCAAGCAAATCAGAGTTCTGGGGGCAGGGGACAGTTTTTCATCTCCCAGCATCGCAAGTACACCCACCCCTTCAGACACCCTGAGGTCCCATTTAGGCAATGTCCTTTCACAGCCACCTACCTTTGCACAGGCTGGGCTCAGGACCTGGGATGTTCATTCCTAGGGTCTCTGGGCATCAACCACCTACTTATCTTGCAAGACCCAACCCAGATGTCCCTTTCTATGTGAAACCTTCCCATTACAATGTTTGCCCGCCTGCACCAATGAATTAAACGTAGATCTTAATGTATGTGTCTACTTCTCTGGCCAAATCCAGCAGTTCCTAATGGCAGAGATCATTTTAAGCATATCTTCATATCCATGCTCCCCCAAACATAACGAGTGCTCAATAGATATTTGCTTTATGGAAAGCAGACAGGCTAAAAGACTATGGCAAACAACAGTCTCCGGGATTAGCTCCCTGAAATATACCCACTAGACTGAATGACAACTGCAGTGATTACAGTAAATTATTTAGAAAAGGTTAAGATATGTTCCATATCCTTTATGACGGAAGGCACGTAAGTTATGTATATCCTTAGAAAGACTTGGATAATAACTATAGAAAAGTCATTTATCTGAAATGTCTCACCTGAGTTAATATTTAATAGGTGCGAAACTCCTATCAGCATCATTTACTCAGTGTTTGAATGAAGGGAATTGATATTTCTAAGACAGGACCTCTGACCCATACCTCAAGTTTTCCTTCCCTCTCGGCCCTAGCAAAGACTGGGTAGGAAGCATCTCATCACCTCCCCAGAGATAGACCACAGGTGCATCCCTTGCTTAAGTAACAAAGATGAGATGAGCTGTAGTCAAAATATATCCATCAAAACAGGTAGCAGCTACCAACAAAAGAAGTTTTCGACTCCTGGGGTGAAGGCATTTGGTTCTTTTTTTCTTTTGGCATAGGTTTGCTTACCGTTCAGCCCTATGAAAATATATGGTGCTCTCAAATATTTATTAATTACCCTAATACTTATTTAAATAAATAAGCCATTTATGATCTAATTTTCAAAGGGAAGCTGGGTAGTGGCAGGGGGAGAGGCACGTGAATGTTTCTGCCACTTCCACTTCACCCCTTCACATCTAACTGCACCCCTTCACATCTAACTTCACATCTAACTGACACATTTAAAATTCAACCCTCACCACACTGGAAAGGACAGCACATTATAAAATAATAAATTCAGTATCTTTAGAGATGACAAAACCCATGTTTCACGTTTTCTGGGCACCTTCCATGTGCTCAACAACACCATTCCCTAAGTTTGAGATCATTTTAATTCAGCAGTAAGCCTATCTTTCAAAAAGAGATACATATCTTACCCCTGATGCCCATTCGAGTAAATATCCTAGTTAAAACGGTAGAAAGGAGTCACCGTGTGCTGACCATGTGACTTGAACTCCATCACCTCCAGTTCTATCCCTTTACCTCTTGACCCTGATTCCCATGGTCCAGAAGCAAAGGGGATGAGTGGGGAGAGTGGCCATCCAGAGCCAGGGGAGCAGCACTTCTGGTGATGTCCCCAGCACACACTTCCTGTCCTCAGTGACGTTCAAGGTTAAAATAGCCTTTTATTTTTCAAAGTCACAGCCCTAGGCAGATTCATGGTAGCTCTGCAAAGCACACTCCAGTTTGAAAATCTGCCCCCTGCCACCACTTTACACGGAAGAATTGCTTTCATCTCCAGTAAATCATCAGACCCAAAGAAAGTCTTGCCAGGCTGTAGCAAAGCCAACCTGGGCTGACTGCATTTATCCAGAGAAGAGGACCTGGACACCCAGTTTAAAGTGAACAGCTAAGACTGTGAGAAGTGGGGCCAGAGCATCTTAATGGGACCATATCAAGACCTAGATGCTGCGTAGATGCTCTGCATTCACCCCCAAGTAGCACCGCAGTGAGAGCCCAAGGAAGGGCCTGCACTTAAGGGCCTGGACAGGTGGTACAGAAAGCGCCGGGTGAAGACATTTAAAGTTACAATGGTCATTCCCAGAGCTGTCTAAAGGTAAGGAAAATCGTATTTTAGTAAAGAATAAGAAATACAACGATCAAAACCTTTTCATTCAAATTCTATGACCAAGAAACCACAAACACAAGAAGAACAGAGAAAAGTCATCTGTAATACCCACATTTGCACCATAGCCTGAAACAAAATAGAATGAGAGTATTCCATCAAGTGTAGCTTATGGGGTCCCAGATGGCAAACGATGTTATAACTGTCCCTAAAACAAGAGGGTAGAATTCATAGACTTGCTCTCTGGATGTCCTCCCTGGATGTTCTCTCGTCTATTTTTCTAGGGACTGGTTGATCCTGGCAAGCAGGAGTGTCTTACAACAATAGAACTGTAGTTTTGTTTGTTAGACGTGAAAGGAAGTTTAGAGCTGGTCTGGTCCAAAGGCCCCCTGTGCAGATCAGCTGGGAGATTGCTCTCACACCTGTCCTGCTCTCACGCCAGCCTTCGCCGGCGTCCTGGCCAACAGGCTCCCGGGGGGGCTGGTTAGCCAGTGAAAAGCATGTGTTGGACATCGGAAAGCAGGAAGAAAGGAAAAGCCAGAGTACTACCTCACACCTCCCATGCAGGAGGTCGTCACAGCAGCTGCATCTCTTCTGAGGCCCTAGGCCCAGACAGCAGCCCCCTTCATGACCCTAGCTCCGCTGAGTCAGCCCCAGTGTGGTCGTAGCCCTGGTCACAAACGCAATGGCTTCTGGGCCCCGAAACACCAGCTTTTCCCTTTGTCCCTCCAGCTCCAGGAGTTGATGCTTTTTTTTCATTCTCCTCTCCAGGTGGCCTTGTTGGCCAATGTTACCAACCCCCTGTATTAAATCCCCCTGTCTAGACTGCCTAGAGTGGGTTTCAACTCTGGCTCAACCTTGACTGATATCTTAATATATGAATCCTCTCTACAATACTTCTCTCTCGGTAGTTTCCGATGCTTTTCTTAAGTGCTTGCAAGAACTTGGAACACACCGGCCCTCACCAAGCTTCCCAGTCCTCACAGATTGGTTCAAAAATTCTTCCTTATGCTGCCAAAGTACGTCTCTCACTTACTACTAGTCCCTAAGCTTCAGAGGGGCACCTCCAAGCATCCTCCAGCAGTAGCCCACCGGGTGGGTGTACCCCTCAGGCAAAGGCAAAGTCGGCATGAGTTTGTGGTCTGATTTGAAGAGCAATTAGAATGTCCCTCCTGACATTCCAGCATCTCTGATAACATTTCTTCAGGTTAAATAAACACTGATACCTCAAAGTGCGTGCTCTCTAAAACCACCACGTTAGCGGGGAAAGACATGAAGCCGCTATCCTTTACCAAAGCCTTCATAGGAATGTAGCCTATTTCTTTCCTTACAGTTGTTCACTGAGAGCCCGGGCCTTTGGAAAAGGGGTCTGGATGCAGAAAGGGCTATGAGCGCAATGGTTTGGGAGCAGCCAGGAGCCCTGGGGTAAAGCAGCCCAGGAAAGGGGCCCAGGCAGGGGCTCTGAGCTGCCGAAGAGAAGCAACGTCCCTGGAAAGACAGAAACAGGGAGAGCAGAGGAGAAAGGCCCCTTCCAACAGTGCTGCGCAGGGTTGGCCCTGCCCGAACTCGTCTCTGCCTCTCTCCCAGGCTTGCCTCCTGCCTTCTTTGCCTCCGGATTCCAGCAGACAGAAGCTGCAGGGCCACGCTCACCTTCACTCCAACTAATAATAAAAAGAAGGAAAATGTCAATAAAATGATTATTTACATTTACACGTGCAGTTCCTGCAAGTTTCTGTATATTTCACTGGTAAGCACTGCAGGACATTAGAAGCACAGCTCAAGAAGATATTTCATCCAGCTGCCCTCGTCCCAGAAAGTAAACAGATAATAAAATAAATCTAATCAGCATTCCTTTTCACTTAGCTGAAATTAAATTTTACTCATCATGGGTAAGTGGCTAATTACATGTTTAGTGTAAAGAAAATTCCGAGGACATTACCTTATTTACTTTCTTCTTGTGTCAATAGATGAGAGGACATTGGCATTCAGATGTAGGTGGGGACAGCGGGTTGCTGATGCCAACTTACCTTTTACGGCCTGAATTCAGAGCAAAACAAAGCAAACAGTAGAGACACCGGAATTAAATTGCCTTCCACCCCAAATCCAGGCAATCTGCCCATTGATTTATGGCAACTGCAAGTGCTGAGGAAATTGCTTCCCCAAATGGACGGATCCCTGGGCTCCGAGAGTTTGAAAAAAAAAAAAAAAAAAAGCCAAAACTTCTTCAGTGGCTACTATGCCGTAGGCATTTCTCGTGGTAAGATTCTTCATCGCAACCCATGAGGCAAGGGTAATGTTTTTATAGCCATTTTGCAGCTTAGGGAGCGAGGGACCCAAATCAGCCTGACATTGAAGGTCATACTTCTCACTGTGGCATTATGTCTGTGGCAAAGGGGGACTCCTTCCCGACACGTCTCAGCTGCCACGTGTAGAACCCAAGGGGGACTCGGGTCCCTCTGTCAGTCACGAAAGGTTCCCTTCAAGGAAACTCAAACTGGTGAACTTAAGCACAGCGCTGGTCATCTCTCACCTGCTCCAACTTCCTCGCTTGGCTTTGTCCCAAGAAAACGTCTGGCTCCAAAGCCACCTTTTGGGTGACAGACCTCCCATCTGGTGGCTTGTTTCTCAGTGCTATGTCACTCTGCTAAGCTTTCCAATCTGAAGTCGCGGTTGTATACAGCACACTGGCAGAGAGAACACTTTCTGCAAAGTGTTTAGGGAATGGAGCAGACTGTACAATTCACAGGCTTGTTAATGAGAGCTGTATGTTTAATTCCCCACGCTCTGAGCAAGACCTGGGGGTATTCGTTTTTAACTCAGGAAAAACATAAATGCAAATAATTCCATACAAATAGAACTGTCCTGAATTAGTGATGCTCAAATGAGTCTATGCACAATTATTCCAGCTCCTGATCATTACTAATGGAAGCTTATGTGTATGTCATTACATTTTACTTATACTCCAAACACATGTGCTCTGTCTCTGAAAAGGGGCCTTCTTTAGTCCATTTTTTTCTGAGTTTTCTACATCCTGAGCCGTTGTTAACAACTTACCAGGTTGTAAATTCAACACATTTTCTTCTATGGCTGTTTTGAATTTTATCTGGAGATGTGTTAAATAAAATCTGCTTAAACCTAAAGACCTGAAATTTGTCACATGGAATCTCTAGATAAGAAATAAAAAGAAACAAGTCAAATCATGCTGTCTAGGTGATGTCTGCAAATCAGAAAGGAAAGGATATTTCCTCCATTATGACAAGTTCATCACTAAAATTATTGCTTGGCAATAAATGTTGCCATCAAAATATACCCCCAAATAGTTTCTCCCAGATTTGACAAAGAGGACAGAGGATATGATACTTTTATCTAACCTGGGGGATACTAAACACTGTAACAAAAGTCATCGACTTCTGATGGTTCTAAACACACTAGCCACTGGTTCTCTCCTTGTTATGTGCCTGGTGTTCAAGTAGGGACACAGGAATGAAAGGGATCCCTCGCCACTTGAATTCAGACCACAAGACAACAATAGCTGGATCTTACTGAAAATAATATTCTTGTGAATGACTTACCCCGAGGGGAGAAGCTGAATGGTGTGGGTACTGTGTTTGGTACTTACCCAAACTGACACTGCAATTTCAGAGACCCCACCAAAATACATTTCATGTCACATGGCCCGAGACCACAAAATCTGGTATAGAAATTCGGGTGCAGCGGAAGACGATCCATGGATTTCAACTTTCCTGTGAATTTCTGTTCTCACGGCTGCAAAGACTCTTTCCTCATGCCCACCAGCACCTGTTCTTGCCTGTAAATTAGTAGGCAAAATTTAAGCACACCTTCCCGAAAGACAGAAGGTAGGCTTTGCGTTTCTTTCATTTGTGCAAACCAGTTATGATTTAATATTTGATGAAAACATAGGTCATCTATCTTCCCCTTTACTTGTCTTTCTTGATTCATAGGCCACCTTCTTATCCGTACCACTCTGCCTGCTCTCCTTTTATCCAGGTTGGCACACTTACTCCTCTCCCCATGCCCGATTTCTCCATTTTTCTCCCCTCCCCTCTGTCTCCTTGATTTTCCCATCTGAACAAAAGAAATAAGCTGCCCTATTGTTTAATATTTCTTAGAACTCTTGTGCCCCTTTAAAAGCTTCCACTGTTTAGTATTTGGGAATTTTGCAAGATAAATTTGGGAAAGCCAAGATCCCGTGTGCAATATTGCTCCTGCTTTTAGATATGTCCCAGCGTGATCTAGCATCTTGCAGAAATGAGCCCCTCAACACAAGAATTAGAGGTTCCCAAGCCTTAGGAATTGATAATGTGTTGACAGATCAAATTACAGGATTTCTCTTATAACAATGAATGTGTTCCTAAATCTCTTCAGATTATGGAATTTCATGCAGTAAAAATAACCAGGGTGCTGTCCATGCCTCAACCATAGCCCCTCACACTCATCACCTGGTTGCATGTAGGCCAGACTTACCACAACCAGGCCCATGACGGTATTCCTTTGGCTGCGGGCCTCTCCAGCCTCTGGAGCCTTGCCTGTCCACATAGAGGACTAGGAATGCTAGGGAGTTAACACCTCCCAGGAGTAGCTCTGACCAATGTCCAACAGGAGTCGGGATGTTAATACTCCAGCTCCCTTGTCCCTCAGGCGGGATAACTCAGGAGCCTGTGTTTTGCACTGGCTCCTTGAGTTTCCCCAAGGGGGTTATGTTCCAGTGGCCCACAGTTGTAACTGTCCCCAGACACCTTTACCAGCTGGCTTCTCTTCCCTGTTTCATTTCCCTGCTTCCTTTCAGTATTTCTTTCGCCTTTCAATTAAGTCACTTGCACTTGAACTCTTGCCACAGGGTCTTCTTCTTGGGAACCCAAAAAAGACCCAGGGCTGTGGGACAATGGGGCTGGGCCAGGCACTCAAACCTTTTAGGTTTCCTAAATAATATACTACCAAGCAGACAAAGAAGAAAGGGAAACAATAGCACAATTAAAATATTCCTACAGTGGTCAACATTTTAGATTCTTAATGAATTTTTTAAAATAACGTATTATTTGGCACATTACCTTGACGAATTGCATAAATTTTGTTTAGTGGAAGTAGGTATGGGAGCTGTCCTGCTCTTGAATTATGAGGAAGAGCTGGGAGAAGGCCATCCTAATTTTTAGGATGAAATGTTATGACACCAGAGGTGGATCACTAGGGCTCATCATTCCATAGTTCTTACTTCTACACTGACTTCGGTTAGAAATCCAGCTTTTGGGTTTGGCCAGGTTCCTTTTTGTGACACAAAGTCCTGGTTTGTTGTGTTTGTATTTGTAGTCTGGTATTAAATTATCATCTTCAGGCCACTGAAGGCACTTTTAAAACACAGTTAGGGGGCGCCTGGGTGGCTCATTTGGTTAAGCGTCTGACTCTTGATCTCAGCTCAGGTCTTCATCTCAGGGCTGTGGGTTCAAGCCCACTTAAAAAAATAAATAAGTGAAAATAAAACATTTAAAGTAGCTGATATGCACCACACAAGTTATTTTAAGAGTGAGAATTGAATACAAGGGATGGATTAAGCAGGTGATGGATGACTGAAAAGGCAAAGGGGAAACTGAGGCAACTTCTGGAAGCAGCCACCCCTCCTAGGGCTAAATTGGAAAGAGAAATGAAGCAGGAGCATCACATGATGGGAAGAGGTAGGGTGACCAACCATCCCAATTTCTCTGGGACACAGATTTTTAGTGCTAAAACCAGGAGCGTCCCAGGGAAACCCAATGGTTGGTCATCCTAGGGGAAGGAGTGATGCCTGGTTGGTGGTGAGGCCTCGGGCACTTAGAGAAACAATTCCTGTCCCATTGCCCCCCACCTTGCCTTCCTGGAGCCGGAACTCAGATCTCTGATCAGGAGGAACGTGTCAGCTGTAACTGGTACCTCTGAACTGGTAAAGGGGCCAGGTGCCAGGAGAGCCAGAAGACTGGTCGGCATTACAAGCAAAGCACAGAGGGTGGATCTGGAGCAATAGTTTAACAACCACACAACCAGTCAACATACCCACTGTGATGGGTTCACCTCAGCTTTCATTTTTCCCCCCACCCTTCTCTTTTTCTAGCGTTGTCTCTGATGAGGACTCCTTTAAACCTACTAAGTTCTGGACCTATGATTGCTTTCTCATTCTTGCATCTTTTAAAGCATTTTTTCATTTTCAGTTTCTCCTCAACATCGAAGGTCCTCCCTTTATGCTCTCTACTTGAATTTTTTATAACCAGGACACTTACTCATGTCTTTGGTTACTGTATTAAATAGTCTTATCAACAAAACACACACATGCAGGAGAAGAGCATGAGATACACTCATAGGAACATGCAGGCAGGTGACTGGGGGCATGAGAGCAGATGCGGTGTGTTGTGTGGGCGGAGCTCTTCTGCAGGTTAGTGTGATGAGTTGCATGGCATTTTTCGTCCTCACCTGTTGTCTCTTGGTGGTGCAAAGCTCAATTACCTTGTGGCACAAAAAAATCTTATTTGAGCAGACATGATGTTGTATTTTGGTGACTTAATTCCCCCTTGTGTCTAACCCAGAAGAACAAATACATGCATGAGAGGCATTTTAACAGAAGAGTTGGTATAAGAACTAGGGCCATCTTCCAGACCTAAAGGGGAGAACTACAGGACTCCTGGCCTCTTCCCACTTGGAAGTTTCTTGGTGAGCCTCTCCCAGGAACAGCTTTCTAGTCTCTCCTATCTCTCCCATCTACCTAAAGAAGTACTAAGCCAAAATATCCCTCAGGATTTACTTGATAACAGTTCGTGCATCTTTATTTACAAACTCCGTGGTGATGTGTAGGATTCATACACTGTGACCATTGGATCTTTATTTCTCAGAAATTCTTGGAATAAACACAAATGCAGCCCCATTAGGGTAGAAGGAATAAGAACTCCCAATCACTGAATTCTACTCCAGAAGCCAATATTGCACTTTATGGTAATTAACAAAATTTAAATTAAAGACAAGAAAAGAGAACTCACACCCCAAGAAACACTGCTAGGTGCCCGGACGGCCCACCTCTGTCTGCCTGCGCCCACCACCGCCTTCCCAGCATTTTTATGAGCGGTCTATGATCAGCCAAGAAAGCCAGAATCTTTGATTTGTTTTTAACTACTTTAAAAAGTACAATGTACTGCAATATAAACCTTTAACAACTTTCATCTTCCAAGAAACACCAAATTATATTATAATTTATCTGAAACTCTAAATTATTTCTGGAATTGTTTCATGTTTTTAGTCTCCTGCTCCACTCACATTACTTACAATTCCTGGGATGGTCTTGGATGTAAGCTCAGCGTCACAAAATAGGTCACTGGCGCGCCCAGACTGATTCCTGCAGCCCGAAAACATTTTTTTTCAAACTCAAGCAACCACAAACTTTTGATGATAAAGGCAAATTTTCTGAGGCTTCTGCTGTCTGTTTGGGAAATCTTGAAGGTGCTGCTGTGCAGGGCACCCCTGGATGCCACAGAAGGCTGTCAGACCAAGACTGACATTAGCTCTAGACACAAAACGTCATCGGCACTCGATTTGCATTGAGCTTTTTAGATAATGACATTTTCACTGGCTGGGCACTCACTGAATAAGAAAATAAATATATCCCTGCCTTGAAAAGCAGATCATCTGAAAGAACTTTAAATAAGTTTCTTCCAGATCACTCTCCCATTGTATCCTAGTGGGAAATATTTTTCCACTTCTTCATAAGAGGGTTTCCTTCTGGCTTGGTGCTCCTTGACGTTTACCCTTGGTAGTCAAAAAGCCCACCTGGGCCTTATATCACTAAGCCATAATTAAAGTAAAATCCAAAATAGGAAAACAGTTCCCGAACCACAAGACAGGCAGGTGTGGAGACTGCTCACATCCAGCAGCAGCCCCCACATATGGCCCTGGACCATGGGCAAATTGGTGATGCCAGCCAGTTCTGCATCCTTCTAGGACTAAGGGTTTCTCCCTAGACCAAATAACTCAGACCGGCTCTACTTCTAGTTCTTTTAAAGGCAGCAAGAAGTTGCAACCACCCTTAGAAATACTCAGTGGCCTAGAATCCTGGCAATGGGCTCAAATGCCTTTGGGTCAGAAATTCACAGAAGCAGCGTCAAATTGGGGAGCGGACAGCAAAGCCTGATGCTCTTCCTTGATCTGACCATCTTGCCATTCTATGGAGCAATCTGGAAGGGAAGAAAATCTCCCTTCCTCACCTATGGCCATGGTAAGGCCACTCCATACAAACCAGGGGTAGAGCTGACCCTCCATACTAACCATAATCATACCTGCTCTCCATGGGAACCACAGATCCTTCCTACTCCTTATACCATGCACTGGTCATCCCCTAGTCTCCATACCAACTTTTGAGAATCCGTCTGTTCATTTAAGAATACCTCAGTTCTGAGTATACTGTGTGTGGTGGTTTCTTTGTTTATTTGATTATTTAGTTTTATTTTAACTCAGTCCAATAACATATAAGCCCCCTAAAAACAAGGACTCTATCTACCTTAATGCTGTGTCCCATTACCCATTCAGCCAATACCTGTCACAGAATAGACTCAATAGTACTTGTGGAATGAATGATGTACACAGAAGAAGGAAAACACGCCCTAAAAGAAATAATTCCAAATGTGATCTGAGCTATTGACATATAAAATTAGTCTAGGTTAAAATTCTTCTCAATATTCTTTTCTACTTTAAAAAATACATGAAATCATATGATCTCACTGATACGAGGAATTCTTAATCTCAGGAAACAAACTGAGGGTTGCTGGAGTGGTGGGCGGTGGGAGGGATGGGGCGGCTGGGTGATAGACATTGGGGAGGGCATGTGCTATGGTGAGCGCTGTGAACTGTGCAAGCAAGACTGTTGAATCACAGACCTGTACCTCTGAAACAAATAATACATTATATGTTAAAAGAAAAAAGAAGAAGAAGAAGAAGATAGCAGGAAGGGAAAAATGAAGGGGGGGAAATCGGAGGGGAAGACAAACCATGAGAGACGATGGACTCTGAGAAACAAACTGAGGGTTCTAGAGGGGAAGGGGGTGGGGGATGGGTTAGCCTGGTGATGGGTATTAAAGAGGGCACGTTCTGCGTGGAGCGCTGGGTGTTATGCACAAACAATGAATCATGGAACACTACATCAAGAACTAATGATGTAATGTATGGTGATTAACATAACATAATAAAATAAAAAAGAATTAGGACACTATAAAAGAGTAACTTTCCGTGAGCCTTGGATTAGGCCAGGGATCGGCAAACTATTTATGGTCCATGGGCTAAATCTGGCCTACCACCTGTTTTAGTAAAGTTTTATTGGAACACACACACACAAAAAAACCACGAAAATCTCTTCTATTTCACTTGAAATTATTTCTGGAAATTACCAGTCCCACTGCTATCTCTTCACTGTGTCAAACTGTGATCCTTATTTCACTTTGTAGAAATCATCCATTATGTCACAAGGTTACATACAGTAACTCACAAAACCAAGTATGGTATGCATCTCTTCCTCTTGGACCTCCTTTCGGAGGGAGGTACAAACACATCATTCCGTTTGTCTGTCCCAGGGATAAGCTCCACGCAGGCAGGGACCTCCTTTTTTATCTAGTATCTCCATTTACTAGTATTTACTAGTATCTCCAATGCATTACTTAATGCATTGCTTAGCACATAATCATAGATAGTAATTATTAGATAAATATATGAGTTGCATGTGCCCAGACACTTGCTTCTATTTTGGATGTCCTTTCTCTTATTGTGAAAAACTCTTTTATTATGATTATTTTTATTATTTAAGTTAAATCCTTTCCTTGTTCTCTTATAACTTGTGGTTTGTTCCATCGTGAGCAAAAAGATGACAAGGATTTCCCATTTTTTAATTTTTGTTCACTTCACCGTACTGAGGACAGCACTTTGAACATAAAAGGGACCTAATAGTAACAACAGCTGGCTTTTTAAACAGCCTGCTTTAAGTGCTGGGCCTGAGCTCTATTAAGAGCTCTACCTAATGAATTCATTTAATACTCGCCACCCCCTGTGAGGTAGTTAATACCAAGATCCCATTTTACGGAGGAGGAAGCTGAAGCCCAGAGACACAGACAATAACGCTGGCCAAGATTCAAATCTGCACGTTCTGGTTCTCGAGTGCCTCCTCCTTACCCGGGAAAACAGCCAGCGCTCCCCCACAAAGGCAACCAGAGAGTCGTGGACCAGCCAGAGTGCACAGGGTGAGCAAGCCTCGCGCCCACAGGCCATAACGAGGGCCACAGAGAGACACAGTGAGGCGTGTACAAGGCCCGTGACTTCTGTGTCTCAGATAATAAGCAAACAAAGTAATAGATGCCTTTTGTGGCCATGAAGGCATTGTGTGATTTGGGGGGTCCCCGAGAAGATTTCAAAAGGTTATGAAATATTTCCATGAAGCATTTCCTGCTCTCTTATCCTTCTGATGCAAGGTACACACCCATGCCCAGTGGGATTCTCCTGGCCTCCATTGTGACACAGTACGCTTTAGACTTCTCAATATTCAATTATTTTAATTTGATATAAAACGTTCCTAGTAACTCAACAAATAAGTAAATAGGGAGCGCTGCTGGATAGATTCTTTTTTACAGACTTCAGAATTCACTGTGCATTTTGTTCCTCTTGGTCGAATATGCTTTGCTATCTTTAAATAAAGGGAAATTGAGTAGGTCACAAATTTGTATTGAGCCTGAACTGTAACCTAAGTGGCTTCAACTTAAACACTCTTGTGTCTATCACATCCTCAAATAGCACTAAAAGACAAATGTGCTGCTTTTAATCCTTTCATTTCAAGTATTACAGAGACACATAATGATGGAATTTACTTACGCTTCACAGAGATCCTAGAATAGTCTGTGTAAGCAATGTGCACTATTTCAATTACAAAGAGACTCTTGGCAAGCACATGTTGAACACTCACTTTTCCATTTATTTTTGATTGATCCCAAATATCAGCGTCATATAGTGATTTATAATGGGATAATAATATCTGCTTCATAGGTATGTTTTGAGGATTTGAGAAGACGATATATGGGAAGCATTTATAGGACTTTAAATCAGGTGTGCTACAAAGGCTGACATGAGGGATGGAGCCAGGGAACCAAGGAGTGAGCCTTGCTCACCCCGGTCTCCTCACTCAGCAGCTGTTATCCGGAAATCCGGGGATGCACAAGTTTCCATACGTCTCCTTCTCAAGTGACAAGAGTCTGCTTTTGTTATAATCTTATACCGTGTGATCTTTCGGGGAGGCCATTTTTCAATATCTATGAAGAGTAAAGTATAGATCCCCTCTGACAAAACCCATCCGCTTCAAGTCATTTATGCTCTAGATCTATCCACACCTGTATCCACCATTTTTAATAGTGGCCAAACGTCCAGCTATAAGGGATGGCTTAAATGAAGGACTGCACGTCCTAAGAATAGATTACTATGCAGCCATGAAAAGAATTGTATGGATGATTTGGAACCTCACCAAGATAAACTGGTGGTGAAATGAGTGAGATGCCAAATGGTATGGATAAGTCACCCCTTGGATGTTTCTAAAATAAGGAGAGGCATACGTATAAAACTTGTATATGCACAGACTATTCCAGAAAAGATTCCCAAGAATGCGGGAAGAGTGATTGCCCACGGGGAACAGAAGTAGAGATTGGGATCTGGTGGGAAGGAAATCTATTTTCACTATATACCCTTTTGCACTGCTTGAATTCTTTCTATCGTTTTGAAGTACTACATTTTCAATTTAAAAACTAGATAATTTTTTTCTACGTGATTATGATCAACCTTCACCAACTCAACAGTATGACTGGTGGACAATACTTGCTTTCAGGCATCTATTCTAGATGAGGATAATGTTGAGCCAGAGGAGCCTTGGTTTTGGTCAGACAAAACACACACAGTTCCACAGGTTGGTGCAAAATCCCTCCATAA
The DNA here is from genome assembly GCF_009762305.2 of Zalophus californianus. Classification (NCBI taxonomy): domain Eukaryota; kingdom Metazoa; phylum Chordata; class Mammalia; order Carnivora; family Otariidae; genus Zalophus; species Zalophus californianus. The sequence continues at coordinate 11,312,923 of NC_045601.1, read as the reverse complement.
GGTTGCTTGCTGACCTAAGCAGTCATACTCTTTGAGTAAAGTGTGTCCACCTGGAGGGAAGTTAGAAGCAGGTAAGGTGGGATGACTTCTCCGAAACAGCCTGATGAAGAATATAGTTTGGGCAGGTTGGAGTTTTTATCACCGCTCAGAACACACCTGACCAACACTGCCTAGAGGGTGGGCCAGGCCAATAGCAAGACTTTTGTCGCTAGAGCATTAAATTTGTAATAATATGCATTTGCTGTTATGCTCCATCTCATAGACATTGGTGTAAAAACACTTAAGGAAAATGTCCATATTTTAAAACCTAAGCATCTTGCATAACTTAAGTCCCTAATTATACAAGAATGAATTATTAAATGAAAAACGTAATTAGATGTTTAAAATGTTACTGATAGCTCACACTAACAAAACAAACTGTGAATTACACTTTTTAGCATATGATTCAGGCACCAGTTTTATAGATTTAATGTCCTTGAGGAATATCAGATGTCCTCGAGATTTGGAATTTGATTTAACTGTAAGATATGGAGGAAAACTTTGTAGCCAGACAATTCCCCCTTGGCTCCATATCTAAAGAGGATCAAAAGCATGTGTTATTCCAGCTAAGGTTAGCAATAATTTATGCTGAATACATTATCTGCAGTTTAGCTTCTTTCAGCCAGGGGCACAAGGAGTTACGCAATGCACAAGGCTGTGTAAACTAGCATGTACTAGCATGCTGGGACCAAACCAGGCTGGGACTGCAAAATTTGATCCCAAGCCCAGTTTGCTATTGGCTCAGTGAAAGCCAAGTCGCTGGCTCAGCTGGGAGCAGAAGCAACTTCCCAGACTCCATCCACTCACCTTGCTTAACCTACCACTCACCTGACTGACCTGCAACCGTAGAGTGTAGAAAGCATGCCTTAGAAATAAAATGGAATAATAAGGCGCCATTTGGAAGTAAAAATAAACACACGTTGATGAGGGGTGCGTGCTCCAAAAGATGCTACTGATGCAGGTTACAGAACATAATCAATTCCCTCATCTAGAATGGATTCCGAATCTAGGAGGTGCCTCTTAATGCTGAGCCCAAATTTCTACACAGAGGTGGCAGGCAGCGTGAGAACAGTTCTAGAAAGATCTGCCCCAAGGATCTCCTTTCAGGAGCTGGAGCGACCTGAGGCCTAGGAGAAGTTGGGTCTGGCTCACCGTCATTACCATTTGTGAGAGAGCCCAGCCCATACACTCCTTTCCATGACTGAGTCAAACCAAAGCAAGACCCTTATTAAGAACATAGGCTAAGCTGTCTAAAAGGCAAATGCATTAGTATGTTCAGTTACCTTGTGAGCTAATGACTAGACACTTTAGAGCATAGGGGATCATTATTCCAGCGCATCATCAGTGAACTTTCCAGAAAAGCTAATTAAAGGATCCATTAAAATGCTTACCAGAAAGTGAGGGTTTATCACAGAATCTTATTCGCATTTGAAGAATTTGCAAGATTTTTGCCTTGCCTGCTGCTACCACCTTTCATTTCCTTTCCTGCGATCTCTAAAGATGAACAAAATTAATTAGGGAGATTCTGATTTTCCTTTTATCATAATTTAGGTATCTCCTCATTTCCCCTCTCTCTGATACTGTTTGCTGCTGACCTGACATGGTAACCCAAAAGAACTGGAAGCTGACAAATCCCATTCAGATTCTCCTCTGTCTAGAGCAGCAGTGGGGTCCACACCTGCCCAGAAAATTCCACTGGGGCTGAAGCCCTGCTTGCTTCTTTCACATCAGAAGCTCCTCTTAAACCCTTTTGAGGTCTTTCGATCTCCTTTGATTGGTGTCCCCCACAAGGTGGGAACTGCCTTAATCCAGAGAGTGTGGAAGAAAATAGTACATTTTGTGGTTTTATTGTCCCCTCATCCAATGGTCACTTTATTTTTGTGTATATTTTACAGTAAATAAAACCCATGAGGACAGAAATACTTAGACATCATTTGTAAGTGAAATAAATAGCCAGAAATGAGAAATGTGGGCTCAAAAAGATTTTACAGATGAGGTGAGCAATCAAAAGTCACCCGTGGGCTAGTCTAGGAAACCACAGCATGGATCTGGGACCGGCTATCACGTGCTATCAACAAGAGTCAGGAGGTCCTAATGTGTGCACCCCATACCTCATCAAACTGCCCCGAAACAGACTCCACATCTGGAAAGAATTCAAGGCCACAGAACTCGGTAGAGATTCGTCTGTGGCATAACCTTGCTCAACGTCTCATACTCAGAGATCTTAGCAGATGGGGAGAGAAATCGCTGAATAGACCCAGGGTGATTCTTCCCCAGAAATGGGTAAACTCCAGAAAACAAACAGAAAATGCCAAACTAGCCTGGAAGTGTGATTCACTGAATGTGCAGACCCACAATTCAGCGTTTCCCTTACCCTCAAAGTAAGGTCCGAATCAGTTCCATCTTGACTGCTTAACTAATGCTTTTGGACTGTTGTTGTTGTTGTTATAAAATAATATATAGCTACCACAAAAAATAAAGATAAAAATATAAAAAGTTGCCTGTAATAGCATTTTACTCCAGAGTCAAGAGTCTTAGGGAAACAAACAAAAAAAAAGTGCACTGCAGACACTATCATAATCATTACTGTGCTTGCCCAGCATCAGCGAACCAGCAACTTGGGAAGAAGAGGCGTGGGCTCTGTGGGGACGCAGGGCCCCTGAGGGCGGGAGCGCACTTGTCCGTGGCGGGATCCCCTGTGCCCAGCCCAGTGACTGACCCCAGCAGGCATTCAGTAGGTACCGATTAAATGAAATGAAGCATGTTGCTGCTCCACAGGACAAAGCCAATATCTCTTCATAAAAAGATAACAGTGAAGACATTGGAAACAGTGAAATTGGACAAGTCAAATTAAGCTGTGTGAGAGTCCCTTTTCTCACCCATTCCTTGAAGAAACATTGAGTAGGCCCAGCTCTAGGCCAGGCCCCATGGCAGGCATGAGGAGCACAAAAGCGAATCCAGTGATGGTCCCCTGGGATGAGGCAGCTCAAATACAGGGTGTGACAGTCAACATAAGTCATGCTTGGCAGGCCAGCAGCGCTCAAGTGTAGGCACCCAAGAGCCAGGAAGCCTTCCTGGAGGAGGTGACTGTGGGGTGGGTTGCATAGACATATTAGTGATTTCTTCTCAGAAGGAGAGTGAGAAATGGAAATAAGAAACTTCTGTCCTACCTGCAATGTGTTAATTCCTTTAAAAGAAAGCAATTTGCTAATGGTTGTTAACTCAAGATGGTGGGACATGGGTATTTGATTTTTTTTTTTTTTTTTTTGGTACTGTTGTTAAACTTAATTTCCTGGGGTGGGGGAGGATGGGAGTTAAGTGGAACTTAGCCTGCCTACTTGTGAAAGGCAGTCTGAGCAAAGATCCAGACAAAAGCACACAGGATGCTCTGCAAAATGGTGATGGCCATGTCTGCTCCTGCCTACCTCGTGAGCATGTTAGACCAATCAGGTGGAAAAAGGAAAGACGAAAATATTCTGCAAAACATACAGCTGTGTTCTGAGGTGGGTTTTTTTTTTTAACTCTTTAATATAAGATTATATTTTTACTTGATTTTTATTTGTATTATTGCATAATATAAGTTAATGAGTTCATGCAGGCCAATTTCCTTTCCATCATCACTTTCGGAGAGCCAGGAGATACTAATGGCCACAGCGTGTCCTAATAAGCCAGAACTGAAAGGGACAGGCACCGTCACCCAGTGGTAAACTTTGGGGGACCAATAAGGCACCAGACATCAAATTCTACATCAATAAAAAACCCCCGATGAGTGTATTTCTATGTCAGTCATCTCACAAAAGATCCTGGTGACTTACAACAATGACAAAATCTCTCTGAATACTAAAAGTATTTCCGCTTCCCTTCATCTTTACATTCATTACTCTATCAGCTATTAATGGAAAATTGATTTCGTTATTTTTGCCGCTCAGTCCATCTTATCTGCGGAGAAGTCAAAGGGAATCCCTATGGATACAGATGGAGGGAACCATTCTTTACACATTTTTGTATGTGATTTGGAAGGCCTAATAAAACGGACAAATCACAAGAAAAAGAAATTTGTGTCCTGCAGAGTAAAACTCAGTACCTGGAAATCTCACTGCAGGAAGTTGAAATTGACAGACAGAAACTAGACCAGTTTCATAATATCACTTCACAAACTCGCAGTGAAAAACTGTTCTGAAAGTCTGTCTTTTTTCCTCACAAATATCATAAAATGACAGAATTGAAGGGGCATTGAAAGGTCATCCTCCCCAGCCTCCCGCCTCAGGCAAAGGAGCATTTCGCCAGACAAGATAAATGACTACCTGTGCGATTTTGTTTTGCTTTGTGTTTTTTAAATATCCAAAGATATTTCAGTTTCTCTTAGTTACTTGATCAGTATCCAATCCGTTTTTCAGTCGTGGAAATTTGACTGGACTCCTTGCGGTTTAGACTCATTTTCTCCCATTCAATTCTCTATAAAGGGTGAATTGGTGGTTGTTATTGTAAGAATATCATCTGATAGGCTTGTAAAGAGTTACTGCCTCCTGCTTCCAGTAGTATGGTAAACTAGATATTCTAGCCACTCTGTTTGTTATCAACAACTAAAAATGCTTAATGAAATCTAAAATCTATCCTTTAGCCTGCATTAGTGAGCTGATAGGGAAAAACAATAAAGGAAGAATACTCAGATGCCAAAATCCAGGTAAAAGCCAGACTGAGAATGAATAGCAGAGCCACAAAGCTGCCTCTCATCTGAAGTCATTCACCAAGCCAGATGAACTTGAACTTGGTCTTTAAGGCTTCAAAAGGGGCACAAGGAACAGTTGACAAAGCCTAAAGATGGAATATAAAATAAGAGATACTCACTCCATTCCACAGCAAGATACAGCCCCAGAAGGCTATACCTCAATAAGGACAAAGCAAAAATAAGTCCTTCACAATCCAGGAGACCACAAGGAAGATCATGTCTCATATCTTGAAGAAAGAAAAAGAAAAAAACTCTTCTCTTTGAATTTGTCACCACAAAGAAGCCCCCCTCAGATAAGCCTGTATTTCAGAATTATACCATATGGCATTTTAGAAAACCAAGACTTATTTTAAAGGGATCCCAGGCTGGCCATGCTGCCCAAGCACCCAGTTAAAGCAAATGTGAATCATCTCTGAATATGTAAAGTTCTTTTCTTTATGGTCACACTGTTTCTCCAGAGAAGAATCTTATCAATATTCTGCCCTGGTTGGATGTACATGTGTGTGTTTATGGGGGTGGGGGGAAAGGAGGTTGGGATAAAGTAGCAGAATAGGGGAAGGGGACTAGAGGTCTGTAACAGATGTTCACTTCATCCCTTGTATTTAATCCTCCACTCTATCCCTACCCTTTACTGCGCCTAGTTGTTGCTAAATCCTAATTCTCCCTGGCTTCATTTGTCCATGATGTAAACCTCTTATCTCCCACCTGTGGGGGTAGCCAACTGATGCATGGAGTTCAACCACTGCACATACAGACTTTCGGACAATCTCCTGTTTCCAGCCTGATGCCTCACCACTGCCTGCCATCCACATTCCCTGGATCCTTAATGTGCCCACGCTCTCCAGGCTCTGTGGAGTGGATCGGCTAACTCCTCGCCGTCTCTCCTGTGGAGGTCCTTGGGATTGTCATTTCCTCTCCTCTGCTCCTTCAAGGTGCCACTCCAGGCTTCCAGATATGTCCTTTTATTTACTGGTGTCCCCATTCACCTTCTCGTTGTGCTTGTGCATTTATTCATTTGTATTCCTTTGCTGCCATTTTCATTGGATTCGGGAAGGAAAAGAGATAGACATTCTGCCATGTGTAACCAGAAAAGGTCAAGTTGAACTTTGAATGGCCTGGGCGATAATGTGGGTCCATCATACTGTTCAGACTATCTCTCAGGCTAGCCTTAGCTTTGAATTTCCTACTTAAATCGCCGGCTCCTCCCTAAAAAGGCAGGCACTGTGAGTTACCTTTGTTGTGTTGCCAGAACCTACAACAATAGATATTTATTAAAAGAATTAAATTCAGATGGCTTAGTGCTTGATCATCTACAACAAAATCACTTTTAACATTTATTTGTTACGTACCTTGTATGTGCCAAGACCTGGCTTAAACGCTTTACAGATACTATTTTATTCAATTTAATCCTCACGATGGTGCTGGGATGGAGATATCATTAGTCATGTTTATAGATGATAAAACTGAGGCTCAAATGAGCTGAGTGGTTTGGTGACAGACACACACCTAGCTGAAAGGTGACCCAGGGTACACCTCTGAATCTCCCACAAGCTGAGGAACTTGCTTGCCCCTCTTGACCACACCGTGCCCTGCCAAAATCTAGCATCATGAGAATATGGAAGCAGCAGCAAGACCATCTCAAACACAGATATGCATGAAACGGCTTAAATCCAGAAAGCATGTGCCAAACAAAGACAGGACACAAAGGTGATCAGAACCAAGATTAAATGTTGAGCCCTTATTTGAATTTGGCAGTTCAGAGGTGAGCGCTGCTTTTCAAACTTCACAGCTACTATGTTACACGTGGCAGTTCTAAAAGTACTTTCAAACACACTATCTTGCTTGAATCGCCAAACAAACCGATCAGAAATCAACTAGATGTGAGTAAGGTGCTTTTAAAGTCCTGCATAAAGAGATCAAGCGCAATATATTTATTATGCAAGCATAATATATTTCAGAAGAATATTTGAGTGACTAATATCACTAAAAATAGAGAAGTCAAATGCATACTGATTAACACAGTGAATTAACTATCCCCAACTGTAAGTATGATTCAACATCATATTCCCCAGGAAAATATTTGGACTTGGAGAATTATCCATTGAACAACATATTTTCACTCAAAAACATATTGAAATATAAGCAGCTCTTACAACACTTGCTTTTAGAATCATCGAATTTTGGCTTTGTTGAAATTACTTCTCCCATGGCTTCCATTTCTTCTGCATACACAATTTGATACCCAAATTGTGAAACAAAAACAGAATTTTTCTCATGGCAAAGGATTCCATGCAATTAGATTCAACATATTTTGAAACCTGACTATAGACGAAGGTCTGTGCTCAGCACTCTAGCATATTTAAAGCTGAACAAGGCATGTTTCCAAACATCAAGGGAGGAAACATATACGTACAGCATGATATAAGGCAGGCGTGGGCAGCACCGCGCTGGAAAGAGAGACACGGGCTATGGCCATCCAGAGAAGAGAAAGGTACGGGAACCAGGCAGGTGAGGGGACACATGAGCTGGCCTTGGGAAGCACGAGGGATCTCAACAGCCAGAAGTGGCCGCAGAAGGCCTTCCAGTGGAGGGCCCATGGCGAGCCGACTCCTGAATGGGAGGGAAGAAGCAAGTCACACCGGCACATCAGACCTAAGAGGCTGGGAGCAGGTGTGAGTGACCTAAGAGGGCCATAACAAAGTGCCACAAACTTGGCAGCTTCAAACAACAAAAACTTAATTTTCTCAGAGGTCGAGAAGCTAAAAGTCCAAAATCAAGGAGCCAGAGGGTCGGTGCCCTCTGGAGGCTCTCATGAGAATTCCTTCCTGCCTTTCCTGGGTCTGCTGGTTGCTGGCCGCCCCAGCGATCCTTGGTGCTGAGTCCGGCCTCTGCCTCTGTCCCACCTGGTTCCATCTTTCCATGGTTCTGCTCCCCACTTCTCTTCTCCTCCCTCTCTTCTCTTCTCTTCTCAGGACTTTTCACTGCAAAGACTCTTATTCCAGTAAGTTACATTCTGAGGCTCATGGGGGACATATCTTTTTTTTCGGGGGTGGACATAACTTAAGCCTCTACAGGGCATCTCTCACATAAAGGCATAATTTTAAACATATACTTTCCTTGTATTTATGTTTGGTTAAGAATTGTATCAAAAAATATCCAAGGAATAAATTCTTAAAGACAATTTGATTATCATTTTTTTTTCTTTTGAATTTCATTTTTAACTAGTCAGCAGGGTTTTAAGATTATGGCCGGGTCCAGGTGACCGATTGCCGAGGGAGACTTTCCCAAACCTCCCCCTCCCACCACATGTGTAAAAGAACCAGTCACATAGATATTACCGGGTCCACGGCTGTCCCAGAAATTGGCCATGAGTAATGCAACCCTGTGCAACCCTTCACCCCCTGTACCAAGAGGAGAACTCATCTACATATTTGAAAAATGCCCCACAAAATACTAAGCAAGAGACATGAATCAAAAGCATTGTAAAAATTAGGGAAGAAAATAAAGCCTAAACTAATGCAAAATTTGCTTTATGCATGGGAAGAATTTAGAAGCTGAACCCTAAGAATGGATTTTGTAGGGCATTTCATAATTGCCTTCATCATGGAAAACACTTTTTATTGGATTAGAGGTGCAATTTGATGCTCTTTGGGTACTGGATAAAGAACTCGGTAATTGTATAAAATGATGGACAGGCTTTCAGGCTCCTACACTTGTTTTTTGACTCTGTGATTTAAGTGTGAAATTGATCTGAAGTCTGTGTGGGTCCTCTATCAAGTATGCTCGAATGTAAGCAGCGCAATTCCATTTGCACTAATTCAGTACAAAATATCCTTTTGGTGTGCAAAACTCAAATGCATCTTTTAGAATAGAGAGTCCAATTTATGTCATGCTATAATCATAGCAGTTCTAAACTAATTTAACACCCTGAAGAAGTTAATTAACATCATTAAAAAGTGCATCCAGTCAAGTATAACATGTGACCCAAATAAATAATTGAATGAACTTTCCTACTCCAGGGGTGACATGTTCCAAGGCTGTCCTCTTTCATCAGACCTGGTCAACAATTGTTTGAAACATCTGACACCGACCACATTAGATGATTTTCATGAAGGTGTAAACCTACATGGCAGCCTAATAAACAACTTAAGTTTCATGGCTGACATTGATTTATACATCTTCTAAAGAGATGGTGCATGAAATGATCAGAACAGTCAATAATGCAAGCAAAATGTATGGGCTTGAGATAAGAGAGCAGAAAACAAAATCAATGCCTTCCAGCTATTAACAGCATGCAGCAGAGTTCATAATAGATGGCATTAAACTTGAACAAGTTGCATCCTTCAAATACCTCAGAGAAACTGTCACTCCAACAGTAATTGCAAGAATAGCGTTCACATAAATGAGTATATATGGCTGTAGCTTGGTCACTGAAGGCATTTTACCAACTGAAAGCTACTTGGATGAGTTGTTTGGGGTGCATTCTTATTGCAAAAATTTTAAAGAAGCTCACTAAGCATACTAATAAGTATCATTAGGTGCATAAAATTTAGATAATGAAGAAAGCCAATACATTGCAATAAACCTTCACACACAAAATAGATGCACAAAGGGCAAAGCAATCAGCTGCAAATGGATGATTTTTTTTCCTTTAAAGAAATGAAATCGAGTGAAATTAAATATTGTTATCTTATAACCAACACAGTCATTTTTAAGCCCTGCAGGTCAGAGAAGTTTCTGTTTCCAAAACATGAAAGGAGTTCTAGTATAAAGTTATTTGGTAGAGCAGAGTGGCTGAGCACACTGGCTTGGAAATCAGATCGACCTGTGTTTGAGTCACACCTTTACCACTTACTAGCTTTTTCACTTAACCTCTCTGGGCCTCCGTTTATTCATCTGTAAAATGAGATTAATTATAAGTACCTAGCAGTGTAGTTGAGAGAACATAATAACAGATGTTGGAGTAGTCTTTGAATAAAATATTCCACATCTTTATTTTCAGGATACCTATGAATTTGTCCATATACCAGATTTTTTAGAGACTAGTAAATTAACATAAGCATTTCAAAACAAGGCCAGTCCTTCGTTATCTCCATTTATCACAAAAATAATGTTCCGGTTCCTAGCAGTTAACTGAAAGAAGCAAGTGGTCAGAATGCTCGCTAGCAATTCAAACACATCCTGGAGAATGATGCGCTCACAGTGACACTCACTCACGGGCTCAGGTCCCTGCTTCCTCTTCTTTATACATTATCCAGGTGAAGGAGGATTCAGATAATCCTAGCTCACGTTTTCCATTTAACCTTGAAATGATTTCAAGTATCAGAGGATCTTTTCAAATTCCAGGTCAGCCACCCACAGCTTTGCATCTCAGGAGCACATTCTATTATCCACTCCTATTGCTGCAACTTCAAACATGGCTGCACCATTTTAAATTTCTACTGCTTGGTGGTTTTTTTGTTTGTTTTGTTTTTGTTTTTGTTTGTTTTTAGGCAGCATGCATTTGTGAAGAGTCACATGGCACATGTCTTTTTTTTCCCCGGGGTTTATTGAGAAATAATTGGCATACATCACTGTATAATTTTAAGGGGTACAGCATGATGATTTGATTTATATATATTGTGAAATGATCACCACATTAGGTGCAGCTCACATCCATTATCACATAGAGATACAATAAAAAGCAAAGGAAGAAGAAAAAAAGGAATCTTCTCCTTGTGATGAGAACTCCAGATTTGCTCTTTCAACATCTGTTCTATAGGTCATATGAGAGGGTAACCTAGTCATCATGGTGTACATTACATCCCTAGGATTTATTTATAACTGCAGGTTTGTACCTTTTGACCACCTGTCTCCAATTCCTACCTCCCCACTCTCTACCTCTGATAACCACAAGACTGATGTCTTTTTCTATGGGGTTAGCTTGGGGAGGGGAAGGCGTTGTTTGGTTTGGGTTTTTTGTTTTTGTTTTGGGATTTTTTTTTTAGATTCCGCATATAAGTGAGATCCTACAGTATTTGTCTGACTTACTTCACTTAGCATAATGCCTTCAAGGTCCATCCATGTTGTCACAAATGGTAGAATTTCCTTGTTTTTTAACGGCTGAATATTTCATTATATATACACATATATATTGTATATAAGTATATGTATATGTGATATATATGTATATATATAAGTATATATACATACCACAACTTCTTTATCCATTCATCTATCAATGGACACCTAAGGTTGCTTCCATGTCTTGGCGACTGTAAATTGTGCTGCTATGAACATGGGGTTGCAGCTATCTTTTTAAGTTAGTGTTTTAATTTCCTTCAGATAAATACCCAGATGTGGAATTTCGGGATCATATGGTAGTTCTATTTTTAATTTTTTAAGGATCCTCCATACTGATTCCATAGTAGCATTTGTCATCTCTTATCTTTCTGATGATAGCCGTTTCAACAGGCACGAGGTGATATCTCGCTGTGGTTTTAATTTGTATTTCTCTAATGACTAGTGATGCTGAGCATCTTTTCATGTATTTGTTGGCCTTTTGTATACCTGCTTTGAAAAAAATGTGTAGTCAGGCCCTTTACCCATTTTTTAATTGGGTTGTTTGGGGTTTTGCTATTTAATTATATAAACTCTTTGTGTATTTTTTACATTAGTCCCTTATTAGATATATGGTTTGCAAATATGTTTCCCCTTCCATAGGTTGTCTTTTCACTTTGTTGATGGTTTCTTTTGCTGTGCAGATGCTTAAAACTTACATGGAACCACAAAAGAGCCCAAATAGCCAAAAAAGTCCTGAGAAAGAACAAAGCTGGAGACATCACACTTCCAGATTTCAAGCTATAGTCATCAAAAAAATTAGTAGTAGCAGATTTTGTTTGTTTGTTTTTTATTTTATTGCCTGTACTTTAGGTGTCATAACCAAAAAATCATTACCAAACCCATGTCAGGGAGTTTTGTTCCTATGTTTTCTTCTAGGACTTTCATGCTTTCAGGTCTTACATTTAAGTCTTTAATCCAAATTAATTTTTGTGAGTCGTGTAAAATAGGAGTCCAGTTTCATTCTCTTGAATGTGAATATCCAATTATCCCAGCACCATTCATTGAAGAGACTGTCTTTTCTCCCATTGCATATTCTTGGCTCCCTTGTCAAATATTAGTTGGCCATATGTGCTTGGGTTTATTTCTGTGGACTCTCAGTTCTGTTCTATTGGTCTTTTTGTCTGTTTTTATGCCAGTGCCATACTGTTTTGATGGCCATAGCTTTATAGTATAGCTTGAAATCTGGAAGTGTGATGTCTCCAGCTTTGTTCTTTCTCAGGACTTTTTTGGCTATTTGGGGTCTTTTGTGGTTCCATGTAAGTTTTAAGATTATTTTCCACTAATGTAAAAAATGCCATGGGAATTTTTGTTGGGATTTCATTGAATCTATTCAATGAAATTCAAATCATTGAATTTTGGTATTATTGACATTTTAATGATGTTAATTCTTCTAATCCATGAATATGAGGTACCTTTCCATTAATATGTCTTCAATTTTTCATCAATGTCTTGTGGTTCTCAGAGTAGAGATCTTTTACTTCCTGAGTTAAATTTATTCCTTAAGTTATTTGTTATTGATTTATTATAAGTGGGATAGGTATCTTTATTTCTTTTTAAGTTCTTGTTGCTGTATAGAAATGCTACTGATTTTTATATGTTTACTTTGTATCCTGCAACTTTACTAAATTCATTGATTAGATCTAACAGTTTTTTGGTTGAGTCTTCAGGATTTTCTATATATAAAATCATGTCATGTGCAAATAGAGACAATTTTATTTCTTTCCAATTCTGACATCTTCTATTTCTTTTTCTTGCCTGATTTCTCTAGCTAGGACTTCCAGTACCATGCTGAAAAGGAGTGGTGAATGTGGGCACCTTTGTCTTGTTTCTGATGTTAGATGAAATGCTTTTAACCTTTCACCATTGAGTATGACGTTAGCTGAGGGCCTGTCATATATGGCCTTTATTATGTTGAGATATGTTCCTTCTTTGTTAAGAATTTTTATCATGAATAGATGTTGAATTTTGTCAAGTGCTTTCTCTGCCTGTATTGAGATGATCATATAATTCTTTTCTTTCATTCTATTAATGTGACATATCACATTGATTTATTTGCATATGTTGAAGCATCCTTGCATCCCAGGCATAAATCCCACTTGATCATGATGAATGATCCTTTAAAGGTCCTGCTGAATTCATTTTGCTACTATTTTATTGATAATTTTTACATCAAGGATATGGCCTGTAGTTTTCTTTCCTAGTAAGTCTTTTGTAGTTATGGTAATAAGATAATGATGGCCTCATAAAATGAGTTTAGGAATGTTCCCTCCTCCTTGATTTTTTTAGAAGAGTTTGAAAAGGATTGGTGTTAATTACATGGCACATTTCTAATGGCAACTGGTAATCCTTCATCACACAGTTGTATAAATTATCACCTTCTTTTCCTTCAATTGTGCCATGAACAACTGTTGAACTAGGTAAACATTTTGTTGAAATATTGTATATGAAAAATGATCATATATTAAGAATGCAAATTACTGTGTCTCAGGACATCAGGGCTGGAAATATTGGCCCTGGGTAGGAAAGTGCTCATGGCCTGGCCCTGTGCTGTTATTTGGTAATGGAAATAGAAACACAACCCCTCCCTCCATTCACCAGCAAGGTGATTCTGCAGCAATCAAACACTGAAAAGCACACCTGCCACTGGGCCAGAGTCCCCAACACAGAAACTTCCCACTGAAGCAAATATCTTTTCATTGAGCTCCACAAAGAACCATCGGTGGCTTTTTTAACCTGACTTTGTGCTTCATTTCGTGCAGCCCAGTGCAAGAAACCGTAGGAGGGCAGCCCTTGAGAATAAATTATTTTCTACCACCCCACTAGATAAAGGCTCCCTAAAGATGCTGATTTTCCATTCCCAGTTTCTCAGCACCCGTGGGTTGTAAACACAAACCTGGCCCAGAGCACTTAGTGATTGGGTGACAAGACACTCACGTTGGGAAAATGACAGTCAATGAAGTGCCCCAAAATAATAATACCACTAAAAATAGGAAACTGAAATCATAAGTTTGATCATTTGGGTTGAATCTTTAAATCAATCCAATAGTTAGAGGGGGAAAAAAAGGTTTGTGTTGGGAGAGAAGCGTATGCTTAGTAATCCCAGCTTTTTCTCTTAAGCAAAATCATGTATAAAAGGAAAAAAAATGATAAAAGTAGAACTATTGGCATTCACAGACAGAGAGGGGCAGCTCAGCCCATGGAGCAGGTTTTCAGATCTCTGCTAATCATTTTCCCTGTTCAAGTCAGCTGGGGCCTCTGAGGGGCTGGTTTTGTTCCTTACTGCCAAAGACTTTACAATCCCTTTGGGAAAGCAATGATGACAAATATTCAGTGACAGAACAACGTGAGGGAATAGTTTTGCCCTGTTAAGTAGATGATATAAACTTAAATTCTATAGGGGTTCAGAGAAAGGAGAGGTTGCTGGCACAGATACAGGAGGGGCCACCTAACCAGGCAGCTCCATTTGTCAGTCTGCTATTTCTGTGCCTAAATGCCATCCTTGTGTCTTTGACTGTATCACCCCCCAACCGTGGGTGCCCCCATTCCCTTCTTAGGACCCCCATCATGGAGGTGTTTGAAGTTTCTCCTTCTTGCTGGAGCTATCCCTGATCACTGCCATCCACAGGCGCTCTGGGACATGTGGACCCCACACCCCACTCTTCCGTAGACTGTCTCTCCATGACTAGAAACATCTATGAAGCATTTGTGCCTAGTGGATATTGAGGGAAAAAGCAGTTCGGGATCTTTCAAGTACTGCTTGTAATAACAGAAATTGTTTTGCCCTCTTTTGTACAAACTATTTAACCCATTCATTATCCTTCTAATAATTTCACTGGAAGAAGTTATCATAGGTGTTGGTAAGGTCTTAGGTGCAAAGATATTCTTTGAAGCATTGTTTATAATAGTGAAAATTTGAAAATATTCTAAGTATCTAATAACAGATAATGCACGCAATAGAATATAAGTGACCAACAAATATGGTACAGCAAACGAATATTTATGAGCATAGAAATATGCCTACAATATATTAAGTGGGAAAAACACAGGCTACTACACAGTAGACACATGTGATCCTATAATTTATACATATAAAATTATATATATATATATATATATGTTTATATGCATAGAAACTGCCCACCATTGGATGAAGTGCATTCATGTTTTTACTTTATTGCTTGGGTATTTTTCTGATTTTTTTCTTTGATAAAGAAAGCAACCCAAGGATGTTTATAATGACTATTCCCACAAAACATTTTCCTTTTTATTATGAAATATTTTATGCCTGCAAATGAGTTTTTGGAATAGTATAATAAATACCTAAGTACCCCTACCACGGAGCTGGCACAATTCTCTTTTTGGGCAACTTTGCTTTTAGCAAAGGGATATAAGAAATGAACAAAGTAGGTCAGAATGCTGAAATGTGATATGGATTTACCCTCCAGTAATGAGGGGTTTCATTCTGACCCTCTTAAACTCAGTTTTTAACTGCCCAGACTATGTCTAAAAAACACCCTTTCTCCCAGCCTCTGCACCAGTAATAGTAACATATAATGCAGTACAAAGAACCATGATTTTTCCCTATTCAGGGAACTGTTATCATCTGCTGTGGTAAGCTGGCTGTGGAGCCTGGGCCTGAGCCCACACACAACTCACCTCCTGATTTACTTAAATCTTTTTGCTTCTATCAACCACAGGGAATGGGGACACTTACAGGTAACAACTGACAATTTGAACAGAAAATACAGAGAAAAGCTGTGTAAAGCAAGTGGCTCAGATTATAGCTGTTGACTTCTAATATTATTTGATAGATGAAGCCACTGCAATTATCTACTGCTCATGGGTTCCATTACTGGAACAAGAAGCACACAAAATAAGGGCAATTTCCCAAACAATATACGGGCCCACTTACCTTTGTCAAGAGCCATTTCTGCAAGTGAAGGCCTCCTTGTAAAAGACACAAAGATAATGCTCTGGCAAGTTGACACGAGCATTTAGTTCATACCACGTTAACTGCCTTTTGTTATTTCTGCCATGCACTAGTTAAGGCCAAATTGGATATTATTTTTAACTAAACGCTTGTTTTAAAACGCAGTCGTGGGATCTACCATTTTCCCCTAAAATAAAGTAAAAGAAAGAAAGCTCTAAGAAAGAAATTTGAAAACTTCTAACCGAATGAGTGAAAAAAGTTTCCACCTTAATTTTTCACGAGACTTCCTCCCAACTTGCCACCCTAAAATTATTAGAACGGATTTCATTCTTAAAAAAAAAAAAAAATGATTCTGTGGTTTAACCTTATGTTACTATTTAAAGATCAAAAAGAAACTCTGTCTCTAGAGGAAGAAAAATGCAATACATTTTTGGAAGACAAAAAATAAAGTGCCTGAGCAGTGAATGGGATTATTACAGTCGTGTTAACTATCAACAATCATTTTGCATTGTGAACTTGGATTGAGCCATTGGGTGGAATGAGTTTTGGAAATGTTAGAACTGCATCAGGAATTACACTTGTCCCCCACCCCCACCTCCTTCCCCACCTTGGAGAAGGGAAAGAGGAAGGAGGAGCCTGAGGAAGAACATATTTAAATCAGAAAAACATAGGATAAATCCTGGCTGACGACCTTATAATTTGGAATCATACTATTCCAAAAACTCATTTGAAGACATAAAATATTTCATAATAAAAATGAAAATGTTTTGTGGGAATAATTATAAACACCTTTGGGTGGCTTTCTTTACCAAAGAAAAATAGATATGGGCATACCTATAAGTGGGTAGCCACCAGAAGCTCACCCAAAGTGGTTTACCTTGATCTCCCAGACAGAATCCACATGCATGAACTTAAATAGTGCCTTATTTTCTAAATTAAAATCCCTCCGATTTTTTTTCCCGTTTATTCTTATTGCTTTGATGTATTCCCAAACCAAATCTTGGGAAAGTCTAGAAGACGCACAGGTTATTGCACTCTTTCTCTTCCCTACCCTACTTTATCCCGCTTTCCAACTGATTCACAGTTAACCTGCCTACTAGCAGGGCTGCGATTTCCCCTTGACCAAACACTGCAGATGAATTCTCCTAGGTACTTAGCCAAGAAATGTCCAGGTCCCCTAAAATCTGGGTCACTGTGAGCATCCATCAGTGGAGCTGGTCAAAAAGCGTGCTCCTCAATAATACTCAAGAGAGATGGTTAAGTCCGTACAGTTTAATTATAACATTCAGGATTTTTTTTATTATTCTTTCTCAGCTCCTAGAGTCTTTTAAGTCTCTTTTTAAAAGGCCTCTACACAAAAGGTAACTTCATCCTGGAGAAAAAGAAACTCAGACTTGGCCATACCACTTCCACTTGGGCATTGATTAGATGTCTTTTTTTTTTTAACAAATTCAAAAAGAAAGGGGACACGATTTAAAACTAAAATAGAACCAGGCACATTGTACAAAGGATTATTTCAAGTAATTCTCCTTGAAACTATAACAAAGGAATGTTTCCTGGGGATTAAATGGACTGTCAGGTAATCAGAAAAGTTCTTTTAGGTTTTTCCTCAGGAAGAAAAAGAGCACTTTGGATGGATTTTGTTCCTGGCATTTTGTGACACTTTACAGCTTATTCCCTGGTGTCACACCGATTTATTTTATTATTCATGAGCTCCGTGGAGGAAGGAATGATCTTAGAGGCCCCCAGCTGGACCACACTAATAGATCCTTCTCCTCTCCTCCACCTTCGGTTACTTTAATATGGATAAGATTGTTTTATTAATGAGAGCAAATGGGTTTCCTGAATATCAGCCTCTCCTTTGGTCACTCTGGAACTTGATATACTTGATTAATTGATTTTCAACTTTTTGAGCACCCACACTATTTTTGACACTGTACTTTTAAAAAATTAGGACCTAAATGAACAAAAGCTGTACCTCCAGGAAGTTACATTCTAATGAAGTAAGACTGACCTCCATTACTAATTGATGACACTACAGTCAACTATCAATTATTCATGGGAGGATTATCCATGACACACTTTGTAGAGCATCCATTGTGAATTTCTAATCCTAGGCTTTCCTACTTTTCAACCACACAGACTTAGGGGATGCAGTGTGAAATATCTCACCACACTGTAGATTTAGCTGCAGAAGAAAGCAAGCCAACTGCCCCCCAGCTGCCTATGGATCTTAATCTTCATTCAGGAAGCAGGCATGGAGTACTTGGGAAAAATCAGGCACCACAGAAAAAGATGAATTAAGTGTGAATAAGGCATACCAGATGCTCACAGATAGGAGTAGCTAATTCTACTGTTGGAAAGAAACAGAAAAGAATATCAATGAGAAGATGACACTTGATTTGAGTATTGAAAATTCAGTGGGCGTGGAGGGTGGACAAAATGAGAAGGCATTCTAAGCAGAGTATGAGCAAAGGCATAGAATTGTTAAATAGTGTGACGCACTATAGAATTTTCATGTTTAGTGTGACCCTGGGGTTGGCAGGTGGAAAGATGTAATGCAGTTGCTAGCAAGAGATAGACCCGAAAAGATAAGCAGAGAAGGGGGCCTCAACAGGACTTCTCTGCTTTGGGTTTTAAAGGGACAAGGAGTTCAGCACTCCTCAGTATATGGCTCAGGTAACAAAGTAGTTGGGTGCCATCACTAAAATTGGGAATACCGAAGGAGAAACATTTTCAGGGGGAAAATAATGGGTTCGGTTTGGGACGTTTCCCTCGCTATGGTGCTGAGAGCTGTGAATAGCTTATGACTCTTAACGTCAACACCTGGGTTCCACAATCAGCTGCTATTGGGCTAATAGTCAACCAAAGCCAAGAGATTATTCTCTCACACACCTCCATTACATAAGACAGGTCTCCCATCATCTGTGTGGTCTCTGTCGCCTAAATGCAGAAGTGTGTACTAATTCAGATAGGAGGATTTTCTGGATTTTTCCAGAAATCAAGTACTGGTTACTTCCACTGTTCAATCTTGTTTTTTGTCTTATTTAGTATAGATACTGATATTTCTTCTGCTTTATTTTTAGACATGTAGATGATACATAGACTATGTTGGAGATGACTTCTCAGGTCCAAAGAAAACAGCATCACAATTGGCCTTAAAGTTGGCCCACATTGGCCCTGGAGGGAAATGGTGCCAAAATGTCTAAGAAACATCACTAGGAATATAACGTGGTCATTCATTCATTCGTTCATTCATTCATTCAACACAGACACACTGAGGACCTGCTACATGCCAGGCCAGTGGATGGGGGAGCCCATTTAGATCTCTGCCCTCACAGAGCTTACATTCCTGTGGGGTGGACAAGACACCAGACATCAGTATTTGGTGTTGAAGAAGACAAAATGGAGCGGGAGGTTTAGTGGGGATGGCAGCTTAAATAGGGTGGTCGGAGAATGCTCCACTGAGTAAATGACATTACACCAAAAGCTGGGAAATGAGAAAAAAATCATGCAGACCAAGATTGGAGGAAAAACATTCCAGAAAGGACAGCAGAGGAACTAAAACCAGAACTGGCTTGGTGTGTTAGAAACCGAAAAACTACCAGTCCGGCTGCAGCAGTGCTGGTAAAGGGATAGTGGAACAGGCTAAGGGGGAAAAGGAGGCCGAGCAGATCATGGACAGACAGGAGCAAGAGCATCGGCCACATGGAATCAAACTCATTTCAGAACCTATTAGGGACCTCAGTCGTGCGACTTAAACTCTCAGAAAACTTCTTCTTCCATATCTTTCAAAATAGCAGCAGTAATATTTTTATCACTTGAGAAGAGTAACTATACAGTGTCTGGCACATAGGAACAGCCTAATAAATGTTTGTTTCTACCTCTCCTCTTTTTCTTCTTTTAATAGCAATCAAGGAAGCCAATGTGGATTGTGCATGTTAAGAAAAATGAGCCTTTTCTGGTCTAAATGTGTGAGGTCTTCTTTCCGGCAGCTCCTGATTCCTGGAGCTAACCTTCAGCACTCCCCCTTTTCTGGGAACCCTGGGGCCAGAGGTCAATGTTGCCAAGATAGATCAGGTGATGTGATGGTGCAAAATGTTCCCATGTGAGCCTGGAGACCTTCAAATTAATTTCCTGTGTAACCCTGGCATTTGTGAGCTGAGGTCTCACAAGTTAAAAATAAAACAGGAGCTAACTCTGCAAGATAAATGCTTTCTAAAATCAACAGTTACTTTGAAGTCCTTAGAGAAAGGTACTTTAAAATGCAGGTTATTCTGCTTAATCATCACCTATTCCCTTCCTCCTGAGGTCGGGGATGGGGAAGGGGACAGCGGGGAATATGGAATATTCCTGATTTGCCGACTTCCCTCCCCAGCTATCCTTGATGGCAGACTAAATCATTTCTGAGATCTTATATAAGACCTCTTTCTTCCTTGATCGCCTCACCATCATCCCTCCATCTTTTCTATGTCCCCAGAAGCCCCAGAGAGGTCTGGCCCACCCCCTGCAGTTTTAGTTTCTCCTCTCAAAAATAGAAGCCTGTCCTTTCCTCCATGACCAACACTCTGCAATTCCATCTCCTCTTGCCAAACTCTCGCTCAAGGACTGGACACCAGAGTTATGTGTCCCCAGGCTCTTCTGCAGCCTGCCTTTTGGCTGGGTGCCCTGCTGAAAAGGAAGGTGGAAAACAACCACTGCTCACCCACTCACTGTCACAATGAGTGGACCTGCTGATATACTCACTGACTTAAAAAACTTGGGGGTGAATCTGTATACAAACTTTGTCTGAATTCTCATGAACACTCAAGTCTTGCTCTTGCTGTAATATGTGCTCAATAAAAAAAGACACTTGTGGGATTTAGGTATGCAGAATTAATTGTTCTGCATGCAATCTCTTCACAAATTCTGTGTAGTGGGCTGAAAGGTGGCCCCAAAAGAAATATGTCTACATCCTAATCCCCGGAACCTGTGAATATGACCTTATTTGGAAAAAGGATTTTTGCAGATGTAATTAAGAAATCAAGAGATGGGGAGATCACCCTGCATTATCTGGGTAGCCCTAAATCCAGTGACAAAGGTCTCTGTAAGACTGAGACAGAAAGTGATGACACAGAAGCAGAAGAAGAGGAGGAGAGGAGGCAATGTGGCCACAGATGCAGAGACTGGAGTGATGATGTGTCTGTGAGCAAAAGAATGGGGCAGCCACCAGAATCTAGGGGAGACTGGGAAGGGATTGATGCCTAGAGCCTCCAGGGAAAACACAGCCCTGCAGACACCTTGATTTTGGACTTCTAACCTGCAGAACTGTGAGACAATAAACGTCTTCTATCTTAAGCCATCTAATTTCTAGTAATTTGTTACAGCAACCACAGAAAACTAATACACTATGTTTAGAGGAAGCATCTAAGATATTGTGATTTCTTATGGATAAAGGGCTTCATATAAAGGTTTCTCCTGTCAGTGGACATCTAAACTTGTCCTCAAAACTGTAGACTCGATTCTCAATGATCCAACAAGAGAAACAGGAGGGCAGAACCATTGTCATGTGTATGTGTTTTAAATCTTCCCAGTCATGGGAAGATTGAGAAATCAGTCATTAAGGAGACTTGGGGATTAATTCATTAGATACTATTTTATCTTAACACCTTTTGGAGTGTTCTTTATAAAATGAGCCTTAAGTTTTCCCTGACAATTATAGATGACATAAAACATAATCAAACTTTTCTTAAGAAGGAAGACTGAATAAATTTAAGATAAATATCGATGACCATGATATGCTATGGATGTGGCTACACAGGTACAGCATTTTCTGTAGTAAATGACTCTTTCCCCTCCCCCATCACCTCACTGCCCTGGTTTCTAAATTGCATTAATTAATTGACACTGATGCCTTCCAGGGTTATTGAACAAGAGCACAACTTTCTTCTCTCTCTCTCACACACACACATACACGCACACATGCACACACACACACAAACACACACACACACACACACACACACACACACACTTGCTCTCTTCATTCTTTCTATGATCAATTACTGGGATTCCCAGAAAACCAGTGAGTAAGAAGGGAGTACCGGCTGATATAGGGCATTCTCGTAGGTGAAGTCTCAACTGTCAAATAGCATAGACAAGGGCGGATACACAAGGAGGCTTGATAGCATATGCTGGTGATTGCTGCTTTTTATCCGCTAGGTTGTTTTGGTACACCTAAGACCAGGAGTAAAGTGGAGGAGGAAAATCCTCCTTGGTGGAGCAGACATGCTCCAGATAGAACCCTGCTGGGCACCCAACTTCAGGCTGTGAGACACATAGCCATCTCTTCAGCTGTGATGCTGAAAGTGGATTCAAAGATCACACATGAAGGAGGCGGCGGAACCAAGCAAATCCAGGCTCCTGTCTGTGAACAGAAACAAGAGTCTGGATACTATTCAAGCATGAGTAAACGGGGGGAAACAGCAATATGTAGGATTCACACCTAAGATACTCAGCGGAAGAGAATACTTTGAAAAAGATCTACTGCAGTATCCTGAAAATGTTTAGAGAATTCTTCTTGCACCTAACAGAATACAAATAAAATGTGGAAGAAAAAGTAATACCAACAAGGGGAATCTTAATGCTTAGAATGGAATTAAAGTAAAAGGAACAAAGTCTTCTAGAGGCAAAAGGAGAAGAAGGTACTGCTGGACCTTCCAAGAGACGGAAGAAGACAAGCAGAAGAGGACCGTTTACCTTAGCCCAGAACACTTACAGAAACAGGTCACAGGATGCTTCTGGAAACGTCAGCGGAAACAGTAAACACTAGCAGAACTATATGTCGAATTTGTTTGTTTTTCCAAAGCATTTGCTGATTGCCTGCTATGACATCAGGCATTGTGCTGAACATGAACTAGAAAGATAGAAACTTTCTAAAACTTTCCAAGAAATGAAAACATAGTTTACATCTAAAATGTAAAAATCAAAGAAAGCAGAAAGGAAGCACAAAATAACATAAAACCAAATACACTGCTTATAACAATAAATTTAAATGGATTAAACTCTCTAATGAGCTAAAAACTGGCTGGGTAAAGATCAGGAAAAATGGAGAGAGAGAAGGGAAAGGGAGGAGGTAACATAAAGCAAAATGTCCTCCAAAAGAGTTAAGAATAGGTCAACAGGTATCAGGCAAAGTTAAAAAGTAAATAAACAAAAAAATAAAAGCAGGATCCCCAATGCTAATATCATGTGAAAGAATTCCAGGAGAATTAGAACTTTTGAAAGAATAATTCCATTTCCAATAATTCACCATAAGTAAATTATTCTGGGTGCAAATAGAGAGCTCCAAGAAGGGTCATGGCTACCTCTTTATAAGAGAGAAAAATAGAAAATAACCTAAGTGACTAATAACTAGTGAAATAAAATATTTCATATCCACAAAACAAGATACTACGTGGCTATTAAAATATGTTTACAGGCATATTTGGTGACTTGAGAAAATGCTCAAGATATATTTTATAGTGAATCAAAAACAGGTTACTCATCAGCCTGTATTATATGACCCGATTTTCTTTTTCAAAAAGTAGTCTATTCATAAACACCAAAAAGCACAGTCACAACAAATTGCACGCATCCTTTGACACCTATTTCCTTGCTGCATTTTCTTTTTCCTGCTCTGTTCCTTTTCTGTACTTTTGTCAGCAAGTAAGTTTAAGTTGGCCCATGTCTAAATACTTCTAAACTAAATGCCGTCTTAACTTGTTTTTGAGATAAAATACGTATAACATAGAAAGGTGAAAGGAAGAAATGTTGCCTCTTGACCCACTGCCCTCCTCCCGTTGGCCCCACCAAAGGGACCTCCAGCTACCCAAGTGCTCAAGAGATAATTCTGGAAGTCAACCTGGGCCCTTTCTTGTGCCTAATCCCACATCTCCACGCTTATTGCTTCTTGCTCGAAAATGTCTGGAGTCTGTTCTCTTCTTGCACCCCAATACCAGCATCCCATTCCACCTCACCTCCATCACCTCTGTCTCCTGCCTCCTGCCCCAGAGACCTCCAACTGACTCTATGTTCACTCTCCCTCACCTCCAGCTTTGCATCACAATCAGAGTTTTTCTTTTTTTTTTTTTTTAATTCAGTTAACATAGCATATTTAATAATTTGGGGATTGAATTTAGTGATTCATCAGTTGCATATAACACCTGGTGCTCATTACATCAAGTGCCCTCCTTAACGCCCATCACCCAGTTACCCATCCCCCCCACCACCACCACCACCTCTCAGAGTGCTTTTCAACAGGAAACCAGGGCAAGTCCTTCTCTTGTTTAGATTCTTCCAGGGGCTTCCTGCAGCATGGGGGACAAATGCCACCAGGCCCCACTGATCAGGCATGGCCTACCCCTCCCCCTTCCCTGCATCACCGTCCCCAACATTCACTGAACTCCAGCAGCCTGGCCTTCCTCTTCCACCTCACCCAGCTCCCAGCCTTCATATATGTGACTCAGAACCTCATATACGTGCTGTTTCTCTCTGCTCCCAGTGATACTCATAGTTCATTTCTCTTACTGAGGGTCACTTCCATCTGGAGACATTTCTTGACTTTACAGTTTAACTAGGTTCTACCCCAATTATCTGTCTAAAAATACCTTGCTATTTTTCTTTACAATATTTATCATACTTTTAAATTATTGATCTATTTGATTATTTGGGGAATATTTGTTTCCCCCTCTAGATTATGAGATTCCTATGGGTGAGGCCTTGCTTTTCTATCATCGATGGACACCCAGCACTCAGTGCAGTGCCTAGCACCTAAAAATGAGAGGAATAGAATTTATGCAGCACTTCCTATGTGCCAAGCAGGCTTAACTCTTTTAGCGCCATCAACTCACTTAATCCTCACAAAAAGCCTATGATGTGAAAGCCACTATTATTTCCATCTTACAGGTGAGAAAACTGAGGCCTAGAGAATTCAGTTATTTGTCTGAGGCCTTGCTGATAATGAATGGTTGAGCCTGGATCTGAAGCCAGACAATCTGACTTCCCACTCTCTGCCTTTTATCGTTACGCTATACTGCTTCTCCCCATGCATGCTCCATAAATTTTGTTCAATAAATCCTACTACCCTAAGGAACCATCTTCTTTCCATCCATATATGTGGGCATGGCATTGTTTCTAGTATAAAATGGGAACTGCATTCACGGTACAACCTTGACCTCCACTATTTTTAACTAATGCTATATGAGCATAGGTTTTTCATGGTGGCATATTATTCCAATGTACAAATCTATCTGAATTTATATAATCATTCTCTTATTTACTGAGCTTTTAGAGGGGGTCTTTATTAGTTTGGGCTGCTAAAACAGAATACCACAGCCCAGGTGGCTTATAAATAATAGAAATTAATTTCTCACAGTTCTGGAAATTGGAAGTTGGAGATCAGAGCACCAACACAGTGGGGTTGTGGTGGCAGTCTTCTTTTTCTGGGTTGCAGATGGCTGTTTTTTCATTATGTCCTCACATGACAGAAAGGGAGAAAGCTCTCTGGGGTCTCTTTTTTTTAAGGGCACCCCACCCCCATGACCTAATCACGTCCCAAAGGCTCCATCTTGTAACACCATCACACTGGGAGTTGGGATTACAACCTATGAATTTGGGGAGGATATAAACACTCAGCCCATAACAGAGGGGTTTTTCTTTTTCAATTTATTGCTATTTTAAATGGCTTTATAATGACATTCTTGAACATAAATATTGTCAATGCCTTATGATAAATTCCATGAAGTAATTCAAGAGATACGGATTTTGAGGTATGTTGACTAATTGCCTTCTCAAAAGGCTAGAGGGGACCTGTTTCCTCACAGTCATGCCAAATGAGGCTATATATCCACCTAAAATCACACTAGTGGCATGAGTATTTCCCAAAATACCTGTGGATAGATGTGTTTTGTAAAATATTTGGGGTATCTTTAACTTTGGTTCTGACTTGGATAATATTAAAATTGTTTTACATTCATTGATTAACTGATTGAAGGAGATGACAATGTCAGGGTTTACATAGATATTAAAGAACTGACTCTATCACAGTTCCTGAATAGTACTCATGCTATTAATAATTATAAACAAAATCTCAGGGGAAGCGTCATTAATTCAGATTTAAGCTGAAATTCCATTTTAAAATTATATTCAAAAATATGATGTTATTCTTTCCTTTTCCATGTAAAACCTCCAAGCAAAATATACATTTTTACCACCTGCTGCTCTCTCAATACTATTTCCAAAATTAAACAGTATAAAAAGAAGAGCTCCCAGAATAGAGAGCCCAAAAGAAAAACAAGCTCTGTATGTAGGCTAGACCACAACAATAACACTAACAGGAAGGTGTGATTAGACTACATTGACAGGATCTGCTTGCTTATTTTTCTCCTATAATTCCATGCTTCTTCAAACAACATGTGGAATGTTCCTTGATTACAGTGAAGAAACTGGCACCTTTTTATTGCATTGCATTCCCAATGGACTGCAGTGAAATCTTGGAGCTGACATGATAGATAGCTCATCTCAGCATTGGATTATGAGTAAATTTTAAGAAAAACATCTAAATCCAATATATCCTATTAAAAGGGACACTACATACCCACAAAAAGAACAAATTGGACTATATACAATTATCATGGAAGAAAAGAATTAACCAAAAAAATTAAGAATTCAACCACTAGAAGTAAACATAAAAGAAACAAGAGAAATGGAAACTCATGAAAAATGCATACCCATTACAAAATACATTACCTATTTAAAGTTAGTTGCACCACAAAACTTTACTGTTCAGAATTTTCAAGGATTAGACTACAAATACTAATCTACTCATATGATGAAGAAATATTTATAATACCCAGGGATCCTGTATATATATATACAACGTAGGGTTTGTGAACAACAAAATCTTGGTATTGAGACATTCTCTGAATTTTTACAAGTAGTGAAAGATTTTATTTTAAATATGCACACACAAGAGGTGCCTGGGTGACTCAGTCGGTTAAGTGTCCAACTCTTGATCTCGGCTCAGGTCTTGATCTCATGGCCATGACTTTGAGCCCCACATTGGGCTCCATGCTGGGCGTGGAGCCTATTTAAAAAAAAAAATTAAAATAAAATAAAACAAAATAAAATGCACACAGGTAAGAAAAGCTCTCTAGCACTTCTTGAATTACACAATGACCTCTCATTTAACCGCTTTCTCTAAAGAGCAGCAACTTGCAAGAAGGTTCTACAAATGGAAGGTACCAATATAGTGCTGGGACCTCACACCAGGTCAAGATCATTCAGAGTAGGAGAAAGATCTTCCCTCTTCATATAAAAAGAATTATGTTCAAAAACTATTATTATGCTAAGCATGAGGAAAAAGTTTTATCCTGGGGCCCCTGGGGTGGCTCAGTCAGTTAAGTATCTGCCTTCGGCTCACGTCATGATCTCAGGGTCATAGGATCGAGCACCGTGTCGGGCTCCCTGCTCAGTGGGGAGTCTGCTTCTCCCTCTGCCATTCCCCCCTACTCGTGCTCTCTCTCTCTCTCTCAAATGAATAAATAAAATATGTTTTTTAAAAGTTTAATCCTTTTTTAAAAGTGTATATATAGGGGCCAGTCAGTTGTGTCCAACTCTTGATTTCGGCTCAGATCATGAACTGAGAGTCATGAGATTGAGCCCCACATTGGGCTCTGCACTCAGCTCAGAGTCTGCTTGGGATTCTCTCCCCCTCCCTGCCCCCCACCCTCCACTGCTCGCACATGTGTGTGCACTCTCTCTCTAAAAAAAAAAAAAAAGTGTGTATATATATATATATGTGTGTGTGTGTGTATATATATATATATATATATATATATATAAAATAGTTGTCAGTAGAAATTTGGGAAATTCTAGAGCTACAGCCTAGAGACATTTCACTGGGTACTAGAACTCTATAAATCCCACTGGATGTAAGTAAATCTACTGTGTCTATAACTCAGTCACCCAGGTAAAACCATCCTAAGAAGAAGATGCAGAGGAGGGAGGGGTCCAGGGAAGAAGAATAATCATGATCTCCCTGAGTTCATATTTTGGGGGCCTCCATTTCTGACCATATAGTAAAAAGGGGGCATCAATTCAAGCCCCTGGGAGGAACTTACTGGAGAAGGAATAAGGAAGGTGTCCTTACTCCTGTGTGAAGACAGGAGCAAAGAGAAGTAAGAGCTGTGACTTTGGCTCTAAATTATCTTGAAGGCTTTCATGCTGAAACTCCAGAATCACAGGGAACTCTAGAAAAGATGACACAAAAAAATGCTTTATGATGCCTGGAATCTCTGAAGGTGGATAAAAGTTAAAAACTGGAGTTTAGCTTTCACTAAGGCAAGCGGTAATCGATTGGCCATCCTTATGTACCTGTATGAAAACTGCCACAGTGTTAGATGTGGGTTTTCAGATTATATAGTTTAGAGGTTTGATTATCATAGCTACCAGAATATTTTCTTTAGAAGAAATCTTATACAGAAGACCATAATAGGATACTAATGAAAAAGAAAAGGAGACCAGTCCAGGCAAGAATGGTAGGCCCAGAGCTCATCTGCTTAGCTCCAATCAGTTCAGCCATCTCCAAGTTGACTCCATACAACTTAGTTTGAAAACCACTAATCTGGTCTAACACTTTCACCTTACAACTGAAGGAGAGAAAGAGAGAGAAACTAATTGACCGATTGACTGATTCAGTGACATGCCCAGGGTCATGTAAGTAGAGCCAGAATTAGAAGTCAGTGCCCCTAAGTCCTGGTTTAGTGTTTTCCTTCTAACACAATTCTGCTTACAAGAGGATTTCTTCATATCTTGTTTCAGTTCCTATTTTCTCTTGTTATGAATATATAAATGTATCGAATTCATGGGTGTGCGATGTTTTAAATATTCTTAAATAGAAGTTTATTGTGAAAAAATATTATCGATATACATGACAAATTTTTTGAGTCTCAGACATGCCTATAACAATCTATCTCAGCACTTCATAAAAAGATCCATCAACAAATTGACACAGACATGATGTTGAAAAAGAAACTGTGGGCCCCAGCGGGGCTCACCCAGCAAATCCAACCTCTTTCGGTGTCCAAAATTGTCAAACTTAGTTACTGGAGAGATTCACCACTTAACTAAAGAAATAAATTAGATTTTTTTTTTCTAAAAGTAGATGACAACAGCAGAATAATATCTTTGACATGCTGAGGGAAAAGTAACTGACAACCAAAAAATTTATATTCATATTCATCCAAATTATCATTTATGAGTAAAGACAACATAAAGATGCTTTAAGGCATATAAAGACTAGGAATGTACCACTCAAGTACCTTGTTTTTTAAAGCAAGGAACCCTGGGGCACCTGGGTGGTTCAGTCAGTTAGGTGTCTGACTCTTGATTTTTGGCTCAAGTCATGATGTCAGGGTTGTGGGATAGAGCCCCACACCAGGCTCCATGCTCAGCATGGAGTCTGCCTGAGATTTTTCTCTCCCTCTCTCTGCCCCTCCCCCTAACGCACATGTGCATGCGTGTGTCCGTGTGGGCACACGCACTCTCTCTCTCCCAAATTTTTTTAAAAATAAAATTAAAAATAAATAAAAGGAATTCAGCAAGAAAAAAGGGAACAAAAAATGTGCAATTTGAGACAAATATAGAACTTCGCAAAAAGTTAATAATTAAATTAAATATTGGCCATAAAATAGCAACTAATAACTCTAAACTACAATAATAGGCTACAATAACTGGTAAGTACATATGTTAAGACTCGTTGTCATCGGAAGAAGAAAATACTGAATAACTATAGACCTCATTTTTTTAAAATATGATTAAGTAAGTACCTTTAAGGTTAAAAGTAACCTCTAAACCCTATAAATGCACTTCGCAGCTTCCTAATCAGCTGAAGAAAATGAAATATTAAAAACTGTTTCAATACAATAAAAAGCAGGGAAGGGAGAGAGGGAATAAATAAAAGAGATAGTGAACAGAAAACACAAACTAAGACAGTAGAACTAAGTTCAAATATATAACTAATCATAATGATTGTAAATTAAGTTCATCAACTAAGCGGTTACCATATTGATTTTTTAATCAAGCCATACAAGAGACGCATCTAGAAAAAATACACACAGAAGAATGAAGATGAAGGGCTAGAAAAAGATAAAGCCTTCAAATACCAGACAAATAAAGCTGCTGTAACAAAATTAATATCCAACAGATTTAAAGTCTAAAAAACTTGATAAAAATAAATATGGTATATAATAATAAAAGACAAAATTCAACCATGAGGATAACAAACATGAAATTATTGTACTTATCATAGCTTTAAAATATATAGAGCAGAAATTGGCAAAATTGAATGGAAATATTGGTAAATTTATAACCACAGAGGGAAATTAGTACTAGTTAGAATATAGCAGTTTGAAGAAACAAAATTAGCTTGATCGGACCCCACCAATCTAACTAGAGAGAACCCCACCACAAAAAGACCCTATCCCCTTTCATGAATACATAGAACATTTACAAATATTGGCATAATACCAGGATTTTAAAGAACCTAAGTCACACATATCATCTCTTCTGTGATTAATTAGAAGGGAACATTGCAAAGTAGCAAAAATATAACAAGAGTATATATTTAGGTATCTTCAAGTGAATTATCAAATAAAGCCTGAATTAACAAGAAATTGCTACATATCAAAACATGTGGATGAGACTAAGTCACTCTTGAAAGATAAATTTATAGCATTAAATTCATTTACTAGAAAAACAGGAAGATTAAAACAAATGTTCAACTCAAGAATCTAGAATAACTGAAAAGTAAGCCTAAAGAAAGTAAAAGCAGGGCACCTGGGTGGCTCAGTCAGTTAAGCATCCAACTCCTGGTTTCAGCTCAGGTCGTGATCTCAGGGTCGTGGGAGTGAGCCCAGTGTGGAGCCCCACCTCAAGCTCCACTCTCAGCATGGAGTCTGCTTAAGACTCCCTGTCCCTCCTTCTGCCCCTCCAGCTCCCCATGCACATGTGTGCACTCTCTCTCTCTCTCTCAAGTAAGTAAATCTTAAAAAAAAAGTAAAAGCAAGAAAAAAAATAAGATTGTAATAAAGAAACAGAAACAAAGCAATTGAAAGGATAAATAAAATCCGAAGGTGATTCTTTAAAAAAAAACAAACTAATAGACAAATTTTTACCAAGTCTGATAAAAAACAAAAGAAAACAAAAGAAGAAAGCAATAAAAAGGTGGACAAAAACAGACAGCAGATGTTAAACATCATAAGGGAATGCTATGAATACTATGTAATGAATTTGAACACTTATATTTTAGAAAAATATAAATTTCTAAAACTGACCCAAGAGGGAACAGAAAAAAATGAATAAACAAATAATCACTGGAAAAATTGAATTAGTAATCAAAAGTCCCTCAAATCAACAGACACGAGAGCCAGAATATTTTACAGGTGAATTTACTCAAACAATAATAGCTTTATCATCAAGCAGATACTAAAAACAGAAAAGGAGAGCAAATTATCCAACACTTTTTATAAAGTTGGTAAAATCAGAATACCAAACTGGATAAGTCAGTATAAGGAATGAAAGATATAGATTAATCACTTTAATAAGCATGGGTGGCAAAATCCCAAATAAAATATCAGAAAATTGGGGCGCCTGGGTGGCTCAGTCGTTAAGCGTCTGCCTTCGGCTCAGGTCATGATCCCAGGGTCCTGGGATCGAGCCCCGCATCAGGCTTTCTGCTTGGCGGGAAGTCCGGTTCTCCCTCTCCCACTCCCCCTGTTTGTGTTCCCTCTCTCACTATCTCTCTCTCTGTTAAATAAATTTTAAAAAATAAAATAAAACCTTTAAAGTATCAGAAAATTAAGTTCAGCAGTGTATAAAATAATTAATAATTTTTAAAATATCATGTCCAACTAGACTTAATTCTAAGAATTCAAAGATGGCTCAATATAAGACAATTCACTAATTTCCTCCTCGTCAAAAAAACTATTAATTTATCAAAGTCATGTATGACACATAGACATGCATGGACTTGTGGTAGAGAAGAATTTCTTAGACAAAATAAAAAATACAAAACCAAAAGAATGAATCAAAAAATTGACAGAACTGATTGTATTGAAATTAAAACTTCTGTTCAACAAAAACATAAGTAAAATTAAAAGACAAGCCACAGTTTGAGAGAAAAGCTTTGCAACATGTAATTGACAAATGATTAGAAACTAAAAAATATAAAATCCTAAAAATCAATTAAGAAAACAAACAAAAAAGACAATTTAACGGGATGTTAGGCAGAGAAAACAAAGGATATGAATAGGTAATTCACAAAGAAGAAAACCAAAAAAAGGCCAATAAATGTGTATAGTCATGTCAAACGCACTAGTAATCAGGGAGATACAAAATAAAATAACATTGAGATATCTCGCATACCTCAGAATGGCAAACATTTTATAGTCTGACAAAATTCTGGTGAAGATGCGGGAAAACAGGGTTCTCATATTTTCCTTATGAGAAGGTAAATTCCCTTTTTTTAAAGATTTATTTATTTATTTTAGAGAGAGAGGCAGGGAGGGGCAGAG
This sequence comes from Zalophus californianus, assembly GCF_009762305.2. Taxonomy (NCBI): domain Eukaryota; kingdom Metazoa; phylum Chordata; class Mammalia; order Carnivora; family Otariidae; genus Zalophus; species Zalophus californianus. The sequence continues at coordinate 11,280,531 of NC_045601.1, read as the reverse complement.
GAAGAGGGAGAGAAAAACTTGAGCACACTCTGCGCTCAGCGCAAGCCCCAAGTACGCTCCATCTCACCACCCTGAGATCACGACCTAAGCGGAAACCAAGAGCCAGGCCCTTAACTGACTGGGCCCCCCAGGCACCCCTAGAATGTAAATTCTTATCAACCTTTCAGGATATCCACACCCACAACCCAGAAATCCCACTCTTTTAGCTATGCCCTAAAATAGTAGTGCCCAATTTTTTTTTTACCTCAGAACCCCTTTACATTCTTAAAATCATTGAGGACCCCAAAGAGTTTTTATGCGTTACATCTATAAACATTTAGAAAATATAAGTGAGAAATTTTTCAGTATTTATTAATTTTTAAATAATATACCTACTACATGTTAAGATAAAGAATGTTTTTATCAGAGATAACTCTATTTTCCAAAACCAGAAAAAATTAGTAAGATTCCTGCAGATCTCTTTAATATCTGAATATCTGGCTTAAATAACTGGATTCTCAGATCTGCTCCTGCATATAGTCTGTAGAATTACACACTGTTTTGGTTGAAATAGATGTAGAAAATTTAGCCTTGCACTTAGAATAAATCGTCTATCCATGCATAATTTTGCCATGTCGTGGGTTGAGCATTTGGAAAATACTGGTGTGCTGAATGATATAGATATTCCAAATGGGGACATACTTCATTACACCATACCAAAAAGTAATGCTCTTTGTTCACGTGATCACTGAACTCACAAGAAAAAGTCTTTAACTCTTAGGAAATGTCAAGCTCATTGTGGCAAATTTTCCAAAACTCTAATTTTTGCTTGAAAGCAAAAATTTTATCACTGGAAACAAACACTGCCAGTTGTTTCCCTTGAAGTGAAAGGATCACTTCATTCAAATTTGAGAAAATGTCTACTAGATACTCAATCATTGATCTGCCCGTCATTCTTTCACGTAAAAATGGTGTTCCACGACAAAGTAGCTAGTTCAGCTTGTAGCTTAAACAATCGAAGAGTGTCGCAGAAGTTCTCCCTACACACTCGCCACTGTGCCATGAGGAATTTTAAGAAGGCATGTACTCAAATTAATAAAATTAATGATTAAAATTAATAAAATTTTAAATTAATAAATTTAAATTAATAAAAATTTTAATAAACGTTAAAAACTAATAAAAATTTTCTTAAATGTTAAGCTCATTTTAATAAGCAAAGGACATTCTCAAATGAATGGCTTTTTTCTGTGAGGACACAGCAGTGAAAAATAAAATAGCAATTAGCACTGTTTGTGCCATTGTTTTGGTTTGAGCTCAGGCTGCAGTGGTCTGACCAATCATTGCTTTTCCCCCCATCAGTGCAAACACTGGCACAGTGAAAAAGACAAATAACATTTCAGTATTATTATGAAAACGGTTTCAACCTTGAAGACCCCTGGAAAAATGTAACGTGTCCCCCAGGGAGCCCATGGGGGGGTGATGGGCCACACTTTGAGAACCACCGCCCTAGGGAAACTCATGCATGTGAACCAGTCAGCATGATCAGCTCTGCATTATTTGTATGACAAAAAAAAAAAAAACTGGAAGTGATCCAAATGTCTGTCAACAGGAGAATGGATAAATAAAATAATGTACATTCATTCAATGCAACACTAGACAGCATTTAATGCTGAATGAACTAAAGCTATATCCATCAACATGAATAATTCTTAACATAATGTTGAACAAAAAAACAGTTTGCAGAAGAATAAGTACAGTGTTATGCCACTAATAAAATGTTTAAACTTTTGAAAACAATACTACACTATGCTAAATACTATCATATATTTTATTATTATACTATAGTAAAAGTACCAAAACATGCATAGGAATGATAAATACTGAGTTCATGATAACAGTTTACGAAGGAAAAGAAATAAGAGGAGTTATAAGATTTATGTATTTATAAATAATTATAAGATTTATAAAAGAGGAGTTTATAAGGGGGCTCAATTGCATCTTTTTTCTTTTTCAAGTTTTTATTTAAATTCCAGCCAGTTAACATATAGTGTAATATTACTTTCAGGTGTAGAATTTAATGATTCATCAATTATATGCAATACCCAATGCTCATCTTAATGTTTTATGTAACTAAAAAAATATATCTGAAGTCATATAGCATCATGTTAAGTAAGACTTAATGAAAGTGTGTGATAAGTATGTATGTGTGTGTGTGTGTGTGTGTGTGTGTGTGTGTATATATATATATATATATATATATATATATATATATATATATTCTTTACATTATCCCCTACTCATGGGTGTATATTTGAAATCTCTCACAATTTTAAAAACAACTTTTTAAAAGTAAACTTATTCAAGGTATCTGATTGTTTTCAAATGGAGCATGCTCTCTGCTTTTAAAATCACCATTAATAAAGTTTGATTAAGTTAATGTTCCTTAAATTTAGATGCAGAAAAGAATTAAAATTTTTTAAACAGACAAGTTATATTGGCAAAGAACTGTCTTCAGAATTTGACATTCCTCCACATCACCAGAGACCTCTCTACATAGCCAAGGAGAAATCCCCTAGGACAATTACCAATATTTTACGTTGTTCATAATGGAGCCCAGACCATAGCTTGATTATTTGTGAAATTCATTATGACTAATTCACATTGATGATTCGGCGGGGGGAGAAGCATTTTCTGGGAGTACAGTTGTGGGGGGATGTCAGGGAGAAGGGAAGGGTATCATATGTGGAGGAAGGACCTAATGGCATAGTATGAAAACTGCCATACTAGGTTTAAGCCCTGGACACTTCTGCAAAAATATTTATAGTAATTAATCTCTTTTTATATTGTAATTTAAATTCAGTGAACTTTAATCTTAAGTATAAAGTCTAAACTCTCTCTTAATTAAGAAAGTTTGCATATATTGATTTGCTACATATTTCTAATTTTTTGTTGTTAAAGACATTATATTCTTCAAATATTATTAATGATGCCTTGGGGATTAATCAAAGGAAAGAATCAAGGAAAGAATAAGCAACCCTTTTGATTCTCTTATCTTTCTACTTATCTCCCATTTCATTATTAATAGGACAGTTTCCAGAATATGGGCAGAAAAAACGGAAAGGAAATTAAACATAATTACAGGAATTTTACTAAGGAGTTTGACATGAATAGAAATAGAAAATATTAGATATTTTAATTTTATGGTAACATATTGACTTTATGTATTCATTCTCTGTTTTTACCCTATCCCAGCAACTGATTGTTAATTTTGGTTCAAAGTATTCCATCATATTTACAAATACCCTGCATATTATCTATTCCTCACAAACACTTTCCACCAGAAATAGAATACTGCTAAAGGTGTGGCTCAGATGGTGATGATCTCTGTAATTTGACTCAGTGTCATCCCTGATATTTCAATCAATGTTGCCTTCCTGTTGGTTACACTCCCATGCCATGCTTCCCATCCACAGCAACTCAAGAAAAAAACAGGGATTAAGAGAGCCTACTGCACTGGATTTCATGGAAAGATGTATTATTAAACACATAATGTCAAGGTAACAGGATATTTAAAATGACTTTTGGTGGACTGAAGGCTAAGGACAAAGATAAGTCACACACACACGCACACACACACACACACGTGCGCGTGCGCGCGCGGAGCTGAAATTGAACAAGATTAAGTCCTCAGGGCTTACTTACAATCAGCCAACGTAGTTTTAAAAAATAAAAAACAAAATAAAGGACCAGCGAGGATAGAGAGGCTAAGAAAGAAATGGATAGTCTACCTGGGTTGGGGCAGGTACCATGACTGTTCCCTCCATAAGTAAAGGGGACCAAGATAATGTCTTGCTGATGTTACCCTGGCTGGGCATCTGTTTATGCGGTGAGCTCACTCTCTGCCCTCTGTGAGTCGGGAGAGGCCAAGAGAGTGAAGAATTGGAGAGACAACAGCAAGGCACGAAGTGGGAGCCACCAGAGAAGCAATTTGTTCTCCACCAGTTGGTGTGGCAAAGATGCATGACTCTTCCTTGCCTGGCACCAGGGAAGGGGTCACACCTGAGCCCCACTGCGGATGTGATATGCAAGGGGCTGGCCTGACCACCCAGGCCCCTTCCACTCTCAGCCAGAGGCTGCAGGGTGTTCCACAGAGGCGGGAGGGCTCTAAGAGGTCAAGAAAGAGATGACCTCCAAAAATCTGTGCAGTAGGGACAGAGCCCTCTGAAGAGTACACACTCCACACTCCTAAAAGAGCATACGGGGTTTACAAAAAAAAAAAAAAAAAAAAAAAATGAAGCCAGTTTTAGCCAGTGGTTGTAGCTTGAGCCCAGAGGGGACCACAGCAGGTTCAGAAATCCAAGAGGACCTTTGAGAGCTCTCCTGTCTCCTCCCAGCCCCACCCCAGAGGAAGAGGGGAAAACAGAGTGCAAGAGGGGCCCCACCCCTGCCCACTGAAAACCCTGGGCCTCGGCTGGGGGCGGGCAGAGGGTTTCGATGGGAGAGAGGGGGAAGTACATGGTCGCAAAAGAGCTGGTATGGATTTTTAACTGAAAGAGATCGGAGAGTCAAGAAATCTGCCTGGGATGTGACTAAGGGACAAGACTGGGAGAGTAAAATTAATTAATTAGTAATTAATTAATTACTTTTTAAAAATTGACTGTATTTGAAATAAACAAACAAAAAATTAAATCATGTCTTTTTCATACTCTGACCAAGTCCAGACGCTGCAATAGACTGATGCATGCATAGATTGGCTGAGTGCTGGGAAATATTCGGAGCAATGTGGAAAGGGGAAGTTCAAAGGAAAGACATGAAGGACGAGGGAGAATGAACCAGGCAAAAGTGGGGGCTGGGTTGAAGGGGGAGGGGTGCTGGTGGGGGGAGGGAGAAGAAACAACAATGCTGGATCAGGCCTGCAAATAGGGCTGATACGCCGCATTAATGCAACCCGATGAACAACATTAGACAGATGAACCCACTGTTGGCTCAGTTTCTTTGTTCCTCTGCTCTTCTACACTCTACCTTCAACCTTAAAAGAATAAATTACATTCAGTGCCGATCCTGAAAACAAGGCAAAGTGGGAAAAAGTACAGGGTAAGAACGGAGAGCACCAGAACTGCAGCCAAAATGCCCAGCTCTTCCACTTAGTAACTGGGTGCTGCAGTTCCCTCATCCGTCAAATGGGGGTGACAACTGTGTCTTCTACTCAGGGTGGCCAAGAGGATTAAATGACTAGCTAGAATAACACCTGCCATTCAGCGAAAGTGTCATAAAAGCCATCACATGACTGACTGATGTACAAAACGCCCTTTAAAAACTTAAATTATGGATGTCTAAAATGTTACCCTGATTGAGTTTTGATTCTACTTAATGCCAGGAGCTTAATCCCTCATGGAAGTGCACTTTCTGGAGGAAAACATGAAGGATTTGTGTGCAGGTGTTACACAAAACTCATATGGCAGAGAGAACTCTTTGAGAAAACTTCCAATTTACTTGACTAGAAATTTATTCACGTGGCTATTCTAAACATTTTCAATATACAAAGCATAACAAAACACGTAAATACTATATAAGAGCCAATAACCTATGAGCAGGTACAAATAACACCCTCCAAGTGAGTAGACATAATGAACAAAATTCACAAATGGCCTTTCATTTTAACATTCTAATAAAATCATTTCCTTGCCAAGCCGGTATCAAAGTTACTTGAATTATAACTAAGCACATAGTAGGAGCTCAATAAATCTTTGCTGAGAATGATGGAACATAACAAGTCCTATATATTCAAGCAAGAGTTTTTTTTGCCTCAATGAATGACTTCTTTCGAACTGGTTTCTAAGTGTGTTTGTCTCCTACACGAACTCCATTTAGTACAGGGCCACACTGAATCACTGTCATGAGCAACCTAAGGACAAAAATCAGAAACATCATTTATTTTCTTGTTAAAAATAAAACTGCACCATGAATTTTGAACGAATCTAATGCATAAATACATATTTGGGGTGATTCAATGCCAGCATATCCAATTCAAATGCCACCATATTATAAAACTGACTGGCTGTGCCATCATTCACTTACACTTTCAATATCTGCGAGTTATTTCACATCTATTTCCATTTTTCCTCAAACGGTAGAAACTGAAACCTACTAATTAGTACTTCCTCCCTCCCACTCTCAAGTAAACGACTCAGAGCCTGTGACTCAAGTCTCACGAAACAGCTGTAACACTATGATGCCCTGTTGCCTCCTTCAGGCGCTCAGCCTCAGGGGCTTGGAATCAGTACCTGGAAGCCTTCCTCAAACAACTGGAAGCAACATATGTGAACTGATATGTTTAAGAGCAAAAGTGGACTTTTGTAATCTGCCAATTGCACACATACAACCTCTTGCCATTTTTGACACATGTAAGTATGGCACTTGTAAAAATGATGTAACTGCAGTCTAGGAAAAAATGAGAGAAGGCGACCTAAAATAAGAGAACTTGAAAGTGACACTGGGTGTTATACACAACTAATGAATCATTGAACACTACCCTAAAAACTAATGATGTACTGTATGGTGGTGAAATTAACATAACAAATAAAAGAAAGTGAATGCAGGTTATGCCTACAAGACTGGGGTGGATGCTAGATAGAAGATACAGATGAGATGGATGGATGGATGGATGGATAGATGATTGATAGAAAATTGATAGAAGATAGATGAATGGATGGAGGGAGGGAAGGAGGGATGATAGAAGATACAGATGGAGACAGTGATGATAAAGATTGATTGACTGATAGAGGGATAAATAGATAATACATATAAATACTTTCAAATGCAATTAACAGATGCGAGGCACAAAACTAACAGAAGATTCAAAAAGCCCAACTGCATTATAAGTCAACTCGAAAGTATTGACAGATTGAGTTCTTGAGTCATCAGAACGCCCAGATAATGCTAACAGCATGTTCACGTACTAAGCATTTACTCTGCTACAGGTACTGGGCTGTGCACCTCACCCATGCTCTCCGTATGGATTATCTCATCAACACCTCAGAACATTTCCAAATGTACAAAGATTCAAAGCAGCTCAAAGAGAAGGGAGACCTTGAGGGGCATGAGCTGACACACGTTGGGAGGTCCAAACTCCTCCCAAGAAAAAAAAGGGCTTAATGATTATGCATAGGGCTGGAATTGAAGCAGAATCAATGTTGTGTACCCATGGAATATTGGGACAGTTTCTTTCCATGCTATCTGATAAGATACCTAATTTCAAAAACACTATCATGAATTTAGAAGATATTTTAGTTACATTTTATTTCATGAACAAAACGTCCATGTACACTTGAGATGGGCAACATACACACGGTGCCAGAAGTGTAGTAATTCAGGTGATGGACAATGTCTGATGCACACAGAGTGGTCAGCCAGCCCAGCGGTGGCGCCCAAGGGAGCAGGCAGATGACAGAGCACACCTCATTCCAGACTCCACGTTCTGGCTGGGTCACCTTGACCATCCTGAACTTCATCTTTCTTCAACTAGAAAATGAGGATAGTGACACTCATCTCATGAAGTTACTTCCAAGATTAAGTAAGATGACATTTGTTAAGTTGAATCATAGGAAATTGCTTATACACAATTGCCTTTGACCTACAAAACGGCAATTGCCTGTGGGTCCACCTATTCTATATGAAGTGCCAGTACATAGTGAGGCCTCATTACACAGTAGTGGGGGTGGGCTGAGGAGAAAGAAGGGGTTGCTGGTTCAAGGACCCTTGGCAGTACCTCCAGGGTTCCCTCTCCCCCTAACCGCCCATGTGTCTGTAGCCATCAGTAGAGAACAGGAGCAGAGAACCAGTTAGAAAAGACGGTATACAATTGGTTTTGCTACCACCATTGAAACTCTGGTTTGAGTAACAGTTGAACTGGTTACCCAGAGGTTCCAAGGTTCATTCAGTGTATTACCCCAGCCATCTGTGCTTTGTGGATATGTAGCCAAAGGTTGATGTTATCAACAAGGCACATTTCTGCTGCACAGGGACCTGTGGTGGAAGGGGGGGGGGGGCTAAAGAAGGGGGCAAAGACCAGGACAAAGGTGCTGGCACATCTGTATGGAGTCATGTGGTGAAAGGCAGGTGAAGATGGGCAGAGAAGCTCAAGATTCCACAGCATGCAAAATTTGTTCAGGACACATTCCTGGGATGCTCTTGTTATGATGAATTCTGTCCTCCGCTTTTACACCAAAAGCTGCCGATTGGTGGCCCACTGTTGAATTCTATTCCAGATGATTACTTTGAGGAGAGGGAGGGAGCATGCATGCAGGAAAGCAGGCAGCTTCATGCCCAGCCGCCGGCTGACACAGGCTCCCTTATTTTATTCCACCTTAAAACATTAATTTTTTCACCTTTTTAATATTATCACAAGTATGACTAGAATTTTTGACCAGGTATCCACTCCCTGCCAGGACTCAGTGTGTCTCAATCACTGACAAATAGACAAATCCCTTGATTTCTTCCTTTCATTTGGTATAGAAAACGCGCTTGTCAACATAAAAAAAGAATGCTTGGAAGTAGTAAGTCCTCACAAGCAGCTTCACCCAGACTGAGACTTATTTATGCTAAATAGAGTCATCAAGAGGTTAAAGCACATTTTTATTAATAAGCTTTATAATTTTCTAATTTTTCAGAAATCCACAAAGTGATGTTTACATAAGAATCCTGAAACTTGCACAAAATCATAGTTGCTACTGTGAAATTATTTAAAATCATAACCTTGTCATTTACTATATTGTTAGTTCAGTTGCATTAACAATTTAGAGAGCCTGATACTCAAAACACGGTGCATTTAAAAATGAATACTATCTGATTCCTGTCACCAAATAGCTTATCATTTAGCTTAGTAGTTCCAGGACAATTACATATGAGAAAAATGTAGCATCCAGGGCCCCATCCACCAAAGATTTGGATTCAGACAGCCTGAGGTGGGATGCAGAAACGGGCGTGGTTAGTGAGAGCCCCAGATTCACCACACCCTTGGAGAAGCACATTTTATGAGCTAAAGAGAGTCAGCTGAAAAGCCTCTGCTCACACAGACACAACAACACTGTTTGGGCATTGAACTGTTCCCCAAGTTTCTACAGCCTGCAAGTCACTACTAGGTCATAGATGCTAACCATAAAAATCCCTTCTCTAAGAAGGACCTACCCAGTTATGAAATTACTGCCATACGGGAACTTTTTCATAGCAAACGCTGACCAAGCGAGTATATTTAACTTAAAGTTAGATATACTTTAAATCCATCTGATTTAAGCCCATGCCATTTCACACTCCCTTTGGTGGACACCAAGAAGAGTCATTGGCCAATGTCTACACATCATGACTTCATATTCTGGAAGACTGATACTGATTTTCTGTTTAACGTTCTCTTTTCCTGGTTCTGGAACCCTATTCCTGTAGCATCCTCCTAAGGTTTATATCCCAAACTAATTATTTCCACTGCTTTCCTCTAGATCCTCTCCACATTATCTAAATCTTAAGATAATTGGCAACCAGAGCCGCCATTCGCCCACACAGTGACTTTATGTGAATTCGAAACAGCACACGTTCCTCAAGACACTTTACTTCTATCTCATGCAAAATTGTCACAAATACTAATTTTGTTGGGATGAGTTACTAACAGAAACTTGTCCCAATAAATATACAACTACATAATGTCTGTCATGTGACTGGCAGATTATATATAAAGTGTATATATATATATATATAAGTATGTATATATAAAGTATATATATATGTATGTATATATAAAGTGTATACACACACACACACACACACACACACACACACACACACACCTCCCAGTTGGCCCATGTACACCACAGATGGTGGCCCCTAGCAGATAAACTTTGGGAACACTTGTATTTTTTGCACAAAAATTTCTACTCTAGGTCCAAATACTGATATTTCCCATCACCAAGGAAATGGAGGTGGGGTAAATCTTTTGATGGTAATTATGACTTACGTCTTCAGGCAGAATTCTGTTCTATAACTTGCTGCCCTGTGGGTGTAATGTTTGGAATAAGTTGGATTACTGGGAAATTAGTCTTTTTAATAGGCACCCTATTTATGGGGAAAAAAGAATAGTGTCAATTCAAGTTCTTACCATTTAACTAGAGAAAAATGGAGGGTGGGTAAAATCTGCATAAACACAATGGCAAAGAAATATTTTGTCAAGAAGTAAACTGCGGTATACAGGGTTGAGTAATAACGTCTCTAGATGTGCCTTAATCTACAAAATGAAGTGGAGAATTAACGCAATCAAGCTTGCTTTCTTTTCTCCCTCCGTTTTTCTCTGACTCTCCTCACTTTCAAAGAAAAGTACGATATGGATAATTGAGGCAAAGGGATTTTTTTCCTTGAATAATTCAGGAAATTGCCTCAATTTTCCTCCTCACTTTTCACTACATTATTTGTGCAGACTCAGACCACATCTACATAATGAGACTATATTACTACAGCACAATCAACAAGGTATTTTGTTCTTTTGCCTTAATTTTTCAATTGATTATGTGATGCTTAACTGTATCAACCATATGTTGATCTGATTTCTTAAGAAAGAAAAAAGAAAAAAGACTGGGTAGCCATACTGGCCCTGACCTCCGCCCCCATCGCTGTAACTGTCTGAGCCAGGTGCTGGCTATTTCAAAGCAATGAGCAGTATGTTCTCCAACTAGTATATTTTATTAACAAGGTTGACCTGTCCCTTAATAAATCAATAGGATCTCAACTTAATTCTGGAAAAACTGGACAAGATGATGTAAGAATGCCTGCAAGCTTCTTATGAAAGCCAATAAAAAGTTGACGGGCCTAAGACCCATTATAAATTTTGTATCTGAAGTTGGGTTTTGGATTCAGAAATGGCTTTGAGTCACCACCAAATGGCTTGTCTCAATTTAGCGAGCTTAGTTTATGCAAGTATAGCAGGAATGTTTTTCAAGCCAATCTCACAAAAACATAGAATCCTGTTTATATCTATTTACATCTCTGAGGAGGTATCTAGATACTTTCTCATTATGTGAAAGTGTTTCACAATGTTCAGTCTGGTTACAAATATTACAACATACTTATTCACTCTTGTTGCTATATAATTCATGGAAAACTCCCCACGTTATTGTTTCTGAGTAATTTTTCCTCACTAACCAAGCACTCACAAGACCTAAGCCCGAATGCTGCTTGGTCCAGAGACTTCCTCTCGATAACATAGCCATTGCTGTTGACTCAGAAGGAAGCATTTCTTACAGAATGTCGAGCACTTCTCACCCAGATGCAGGATGTGGCTTGCTGTCCGTTCTCTGGCTTTATTAAGCATGGCATGGTCCCTGAATGAGAATCAGGCCTGCCCGGCAGGGGGCTAACTTATTAAGTATCGATGTTGATGATGTCTGCACAAAGTCTGTGATTGTTAGATGGATTCACTGCCCTAAAATTTTATCCTCTTGTTTCCCTCTCCTAAATTTCTCATCATTCGTTGCTCACTACAGCCCCATTTACTTTTTTTTTTTTTTTTTTAGTTTTTATTTTAATTCCAACTAGCTAACACATAGTGTTATATTAGTTTCAGGTATACGATATAGTGATTCAACACTTCCATGCGTCACCTGGTGCTCATCATGACAAGTGCCCTCCTTCGTCCCCATCCCCTATTTAACCCATCACCCCACACACCTCTCCCCTGGTAACCGTCAGTTTGTTCTCCATAATTAAGGGTCTTTTTCTTGTTCTCTCTCTCTCTCAGTCTCTCTCTCTCTCTCTCTCTCTCTCTCTCTCTCTCTCCATCTTTCACATTGCTTGTTTGTCTTGTTTCTTAATTCCCACATGTGAGTAAAATCGTATGGTATTCGTCTTTCTCTGACATATTTCACTTAGCATTATACCCTCTAACTCCATCTATGTCATTGTAATGGCAAGATTTCATTCTTTTTATGGCTGTTTTATATTCCATTGTACATATAAACCACATCTTTTCTAATTTTTTATTTAAATTCAATTTAGTTAACATATACTGTATTGTTAGTTTCAGGCGTAGAATTTAGTGATTCATCAGTTGCATGTAACACCCAGTGTTCATTACATCAAGTGCCCTCCTTAATTCCTGTCACCCAATTATCCCCTCCCCCCACCTGCCTCCCCTCCAGCAACCCTCAGTCTGTTTCCTAGAGTGAAGAGTCTCTTATGGTTTTCCTCCCTCTCTGTTTTCGTCTTATTTTCTTTTTTCTTCCCTTCTCCTATGTTCATCTGTTTTATTTTGGCCACAGTAACTTCTTGCCAGACACGACTCCAAAGGCAAGGGAAACAAAAGCAAAAATTAACTATTGGGATTACATCAGGATAGAAAGCTTCTGCTCAGCAAAGGAAACAGTCAACAAAACTAAAAGGCAACCTACAGAATGGGAGAAGATATTTGCAAATGACATAACAGATAAAGGGCTAGTATCCAAAATCTATAAAGAACTTACCAAAGTTAACACCCCCCCCAAAAAAAAAACTAGGCAAGAAATGGGTAGAAGACATGAACAGACATTTCTCCGAAGAAGACATACAAATGACCAACAGACATGAAAAAATGCTCAACATCACTCAGAATCAGGGAAATACAAATCAAAACCACAATGAGTTATCACCTCACACTGGTCAGAATGGCTAAAATGAACAACTCGGGAAACAACAGATGTTGGCAAGGATGTAGAGAAAGGGGAACCCTCTTACACTGTTGGTGGGAATGCAAGTTGGTGCAGCCACTCTGGAAAACAATACGGAGGTTCCTCAAAAAGTTAAAAATAGAGCTACCCTACAGCGCAGCAATTGCACTACTAGGTACTTATCCAAAGGACAGAAACATAGTGATTCAAAGGGGCACAGGTGCCTCAATGTTTATAGCAGCAATGTCCACAATAGCCAAAATACAGAAAGAGTCCAGATGTCCATCGACAGAGGAATGGATAAATGAGATGTGGTACATATCTATAATGGAATATTACTCGGCCATCAAGAAGAATGAAATCTTGCCATTTGCAATCATGTGGATAGAACTAGAGGGTTTTGTGCTAAGTGAAATAAGTCAATCAGAGAAAGACAAATACCATATGATTTCACTCATATGTGGAATTTAAGAAACAGTCCCATTTACTTTTAATTCCATTTCTCTTTGGGGGGGTGGCAGGGTGGGTCTTTCCTTTATTTCCTACCTTTCTTTTTGTTAGAAACACATTTTTTTCTTTTCAGTTCTTATTTCCTTGTTCATTACCCTCACTACACTATTTTTCCTTGAATTTTCTGGTTGGAAAAACCTCACCACACCTAGGAAAGTTCTCAAGCCCCTTGGTCTACTATCAGAAAGGCTACTCAAGTCTTCAATCCATTTGGCGTTGATTTTTGTACATAAGATAGGTTTCATTCTTTTGCATGTGGCTGTCCAATTTTCCCAAGATCATTTACCAAAGCAACTACTGTTTCTCCATCGTATATTCTTGGATCCTGTGTTGAAAATCAGTTGACCATGTATGTGTGGGTTTATTTGTGGGCTCTTTGTTCTTTTACATTGATCTATGCATCTGTTTTTATGCCAACACCACACTGTATTGATTACTAGAGCTTTGTAATACAGTTCAAAATGAAGAAGTATGATGCCTCCAGCTTCTCAAAATTGCTTTGGCTATTTGGAGTCTTTTGGGTTTGTTAATTAAATCAATGGGAGAATCCTTTCAAATGTATATGTATATGTATATCAGGTCAACATGTTGTAAACTTTAAATATCCCACAATTTTATTTGTTGATTATAGCTCAGGACACCTGGAGGAATGAAAGACAGAGAAGGGAAGGGGGGGAGGGGAAGGGAGGAGAAGAAGAAGGAAAGAGAGGAGGGAAGGAGGGAGGCAGGCAGGCAGGCTGGCTCTGGAAGTCACCTGCCTGCCTGCCTAGCCAGGAATGCTCCTCCCTTAGTCCAAACAGACCTCTACCTGCTAACAGAGGAAGCATTTCCAGGCTCCGTGGCCCTCACTTCAGCTCCCAAAGGGCATCACCCTCACACACTCCCAGTCTTCCCAGTTGTCAGGCATGATTGTTAAGGGCATAGACTTCAGGGTCAGATAAACCTGCACTGGAACCCCAGCTTTGTGATCTTCAGCAAGTTACATAAACCTTCTGGGGCTCAGTTTGGTCCTCTGTTAAGTGGGGATAATCCTAATAGTTGCTGTTGTAAAGCTTGCATGAAGCAATTATCAAAGAGAAGCACTGAGCATGGTGCCTGACAAATACGGATCCGGCTGCAGTGGCTAATGTTCAGTGAACACTTCCCCATGCCAAACATTGAGCTAACCCCTTAAGTTGCATCATCCCGTGGCAACACTGTACGTTACGTATGCCATTATTCACATCTTCTAAAGGAGATGCATGAACACTAGAGTGAGCGCTCCAAGGAAGATCTTACTCAGAATCACAACCAAGAGAGCTAAGCCCTGGTGAGCACGGGCTCTGGGCCAGATCCGGTCATGGTGGACGAGACTGTTACCCCATGGCTATCCCTTCTGCGCTGCAGGGGCAGTGGCCATCTCAGCTACTTGGCAGACCCCTCTACCTGCTTCATCCTGTGGCACCTAGATTTGGGATGCACTGGGGAGGGGAACAGCAGCCTCACGTGCAGCCCATGGAGATGTGGAGCCACATTAGGAGACCAGGAGAGAACACCAAAAGTCTCAAGGTCTTCAGAGCAAAGAAAATATGTGTGTAGTGAAGGTCAACCAGCCAGGGCTGCCACCCTGGACCGCCCAATCTTCATCTCCTCATTCTGGCTGGGGGGCCGTCTCCGTGGGAGCCCGAAGGACTCAGCAGGGCGTAGCATGCAAACTTCGGCTACAGGCAAGGACAGACATTTTCAACATCCCTCACAGCAGGATGTCTTTGCAACCTCTGGTCCACTACAGCCTATCCTAAACGGGTAATCAGACCTGCAGGTATTAATTAAACTTATGGTTCTATTTATTGTAGCAGTCTGGGGATTGAACAGACAGCAAATAGCAATAAGTACTTCTGAATGTTCTCTTTGGCTTAATTACTGTTCCATAGTTAGTCCATCAAATTGATGTACAATCAACAAGGCTGTGCTTACTTACACAGCTCATGTAGAGTGAGAATGTTCAGGAGCTGCCAAAATCTTTCTCGCAGTGCCTGAGTCTATTGGCGAATCAGAATAGGACAGACCCAAGGAAGCCTTTAATCCTGTCCATCATAAATCAGTTTGGCAGGAGCGCCTCTCCCCCTAGCCAGCATCTTTCTTTTCAGACATAACCTTGATTGGCACTGGAAGGTCCTTTGGACAAAGTACGTCACCATACCTGGCCTACACAGGACAAAAAGAAGTGCAGAGTTTTCAAGCACCCATGGCTTTTAAGCCTCATATACAGCCAACTTAGGTAATTAAAAGTACAGATTCCTGAAATTTAAAGGGAATTTAGAGGCTATCTAATTCAAGCACCTCATTTTATACAAGGTGAAACTGAGACCAGAGAAGAAAAGTGGCTTGACTAGGTCACACAATGTCTTAGTAAGGGAATCTTGGGCTGCCATAAAGAGAGACCCACTCAAGCTAACTTAATTAAGTAAGGGAAGATTTATTATAAGAGTCCAGGGGAGTCTCACAGAATCTAGTCGGGGCTTTTGCAGGAAATGGAAGGTCACTCCCTCTTGTTTCTGCGTCATCCTGCACATCTGCTCCCTCTGCCTACCTGCCACCTTCTTCATCCCTGTCCCTTGTGACTTCACCTTGCACGTGGCACGAGTTGCCATGGTAGCCAAATCTGATCCCACCTTTATATGACCTTCCATCTTCGAAGCCCAACCCCTTCTAACCACCTTCTTCAAATTCTGTAAGTTGTGGATTTCACTGGCTCATCTTGGGGCTAGAGTTCAAGTGTGATACAATCAACTGTGACCAGGATGCAGGGGTCACCCAGGCCCACCCTTCGGCAGAGATCATGGAGGGAGGCAGTTCCAACAAAGGAGGAACGAGACGCACAGAAATCCAAAGTAGTAGCAGAGCCAGCGGTAATATCCAGATTTTCCAACTCTGTATCTAGACTCCTTCCTACCCTGTGATACCACCTCTTAATTTCAGTCCAAGGATTATATTTCACTTCAAGGGGAAACAGAGTTTATAGCTAGAACTACTCAGACAATGATAGCTGTGTAATAGTGACCTTAGAGTGGCCACATGTAAAACTGAAAGAAAGGCATTGCCATTTCCCTGCATACTGAATCTCCATCCGTAAATAGTATACTGAGAGAGAGAGGGAGAGAACATCAGGACCAAAGAAGAAGAATCGCAACACAGATCCTGGACTATCTATGCTTCTCATAAAAATAGCATGTCTCAGTGGAGTTAAGAAATCCTTTACCAGGTCTTGTAATCCAGGTGATGAGCAGAATGCCGTTAAATCATCTTCCTCTCCTGGAAGAATCCAATAATGATATCCATATCTCATCCTCTAGTAAATGAACTATTTCAATTGGCCATACTCTTTAGAAAGGAATGCACTGTGCTGTTTTAAGTTCAGATTTTAGTTATCTTTCTGTTTCCTCCCTCCCGTTAGATTAAATTTCCTTCTACTTAGCAAATGAGGCAAGATGCAACACTTTCACCCATACTTCTCTCTTGCCTTACCTCTTCTCCTGGTCTGCCTCTTTCCTTCTGCTCTATTTTACAGGGAAAATAAGAGAGAGCTGAAATGAACTCAAGCAGGTAGTGAAGGGAAAAAATTTAAACTGTAAATATTAGGTGAGAGTTTGGATTGCTGCCCTCGAAAGGGAAGCCATGTCAATGGAACAGGTGGTGCTGAGCTGGTGGCTAGGACAGCCAAGTCTAGGCCTGGCTGGAGAACACACCAGCTGTAGGAGATGGCCACTCAGGGTCCTGAGCGTGTTGAGTGGCAATGGGCTATAAGGGATCTCCTGGACCTCTTTTCAGACATGCCAGCCAGACGTTGATGAGCCCTGATCACTCTAAAAGATCCTATTCACCACCACCACCATCACCCCCCAGAGCAACCACACTGGGGCAGAGGGAGCATAAACCAGAAAGCAGTGTCAACTCTTGGCTCTGACACCAAGTGCTTATGCACGCCACTCACCTTCCCACCCTCTTTGCTCACTGCAAAACAGGGAATTTGGACCAGAAGATCTTGCTCAAGGTGGACCTCGACCATCCGGATTTTAGGCTCCTTTGAAATATCCAGTGCATGCTATGGACACTCTTCCCAGAGAAAGGCACAAATACCTCAAGTGTGATGTACACTTTTAAGGGCTTCATCTAACCTCCCCGAACTATCTTTGAACCTGTTATCGATTCATAAACCCCAAGTTAATAACCCTTAAGCCAGACAGATTCTCATAAGGCACTTCTAACTCTACAAATACCAATTATCCCCAACTCTACCCACGGAATAAAAGCAGTCCAGCACTCTGAGGCATGTGTTATCATCAATTCAACCTTCTCCTTTTACAGATGAAGAAATAGAGCCAGAGAGCTTGGACCACAGAACATGTAATCACAGAGTCTGTGGGACCGGGATGAGAACCTGCATCCTCTGGCTCAGGTGTCCCCCTTGTGTTCCGCTGCCAACCACTGGTGATGCCTGGCTTCCAGGGGCTCCTTAAGCTATGGCTCCCCTGGCAGAAGCTCTCTGTTTCCCTGCTGTTTATCGTTGTGATCTCCTGGCTTGAGAGAGCGAACAGGATCTGGTCCCGGAGTTCTGTGCATTCCAATGAGAGAGGTTGGATGCCCCCTTGAGATCTCGTGGCTGCACAACCAATAGATGGGCTGGGCACTGGAGGCTGATGGGCAGTGCATGGAACCAGTGAGTGGCCAGCAAAGAAAACTGTCCCACCACCAACAGGGTTTCATTCCAAAGGGCAGACCAAAGCGATTCCCACATGTGGTTCCCAATGGCACCATCAGAAAATTGCACTTCTCCTGGCCAATCCAGGAGAAGAAGATGTGCAGCCTCTCTTATTAGTGAGACTACAGCTTGGGAATATCACAGAGTTCCTTCATGCCCTGCCCTACCTGAAATCTCGGGCTTTTTGATAACAATACTGCAAAGTCGTGTCACATTCCATAAATCACACGTATGGGAGGAAGGCTCGAAGCATTTTCTTGAAGCAAGTTTGTATAAAACCCAGATGTTTTTTTTTTCCTTTTTTGCCAGTCTCCACGCACCGTGGGTGTCTGGGTGGGTGGATTGAGTGACATGTTAGTAAGAAAGTTCCCTCCCCTTGTGGAGCTCCTCGAAAAAGGAGTCAGAGAGATCGCACTTGAGAAAGTGACAGGCAGATCATGTAGCAGTGCTGCTGATGAAAAAGCATTTAAATCTGTCAGAATCCGGAATTCAGAACAGCGCCAGGACAGAGGAGGGTGTGAAGCAAACTTAATTACCCTTTGTCAGGCTGTGTTTGCCTTGGGGCAAGCCACCACCACCACCACCACCCCCACCAAGAGGCATTTGTGACCCCTCTCTCCTCTCTTCCAACATCCTGCAGCCCAGAGAGGAACCCTGGCAGCCGCGCGAACATCCTCACCTCCCATGCCTTCCCCGTGCTAGCTGTAAGTGTCTCCCCGTCATCCCCTCTACCTGCCGCGAGAGCAAGTCAACTGCGTAACTTGCCAGAAATCAGAGTCTGAGGACATGCCACGGTGGCACAGCCATGACATGAGAACAGATGGAAAACTTCTCAGGAACAAAATGTGCACACACAAAAAAAATGGATTCTGGCTTTCAAGTGTATATTCACGGTGCAGCTTTCAAGTCTTCTGAAAGGCCCACCCAAGCTCCAATATGACCTACTTAGGGAGTGTTCTTATTTATGTCTCAGACGAAGGAGCTGTATATTTAGCAAATGAGGACTCTCCATCCCCCCATGCCCACTTCTTCACGTTTATAGAGCCGTGCAATTTTCGCTTGTTAATTTTTCCCCAGATCGCCTCCAAAAAAAAGTAGATACATAAGTTAAACACTGCGAAAAATCCATGAGCTCCAGGAATTCTGCATAAATACATTCAGATTTTCATTGAGTGTGTGGGTTAATATTGCTTAAAAGAACAAGAATGAGACTACTGTTGATCCGAGTTGCTTCATCTTCCCTTAGTTGGCAAACCAGCTGCCTGGCTCGGCTGTTATTAACGCTGCAGTCAGATTTACTGATGCTCCAACATGTAAACTGCGTAAATTTCTGCTAGGAGAGTCCACATGTGCAAAGCAAAGCATAGCATTGAAGCTATTATCCGGCTGACACAAGCCAAAATAGACATTAGTTTCAATTATCTGGGTTTTCAGGAGAAAGCCTTTTTAACCTTCATTATCAAGATAATTGCCTTGACTCTCACCCCTTGTGCATGTAATCAAAACCATAAAGTTTCAATCCCTGTAGCAAGCAGCTGCCTCAAATCTTTTTCAAAGGAAGTAGTGGGTATAAAATAAGAGGTGAACGTGTAAAGAGCACACCTTTGAAAGATGTTGATTCTTGCACCTTTGTTTAAAGGAGTCCTGCGAAGAGAACTCTTTAACAAAGTAGTAAATACAAGGATGTCACATCACTCAGCACTGAGCTTTAGACTCCCTTTGATTTTGTTGGAAATAAAAAGGTCAGTTTTAGGGAATTCGGGGCCCACTGTTTCCATGCATGCTAGGACGTATTTTTCTTTCCTTCCTTCCTAATAAATGTGCTAAGCCCACCCCTTCGTGCTAGAGAAAAGCCAATTGAACGGTGTGTGAGACTAAAACAATATCATATAACGTCCTAATATATCATGTACTTTCTCTTCCAATGTTCCACACAGGACTATGGTCCGTGTTTAACAGTAAGATTTTGTCAGCCCAGCACTCATCTTCTCAGTTAAGAAAATGTGGGCAGAGCTCCCAGGGTGCACTCATGGCTATGACTCCCAGCATCCACATTCTCCTGAGCTGTGGCCACAGGGCTCAGATCCTCCTGCACGTGGCACGTGGCCCCGAGGCAGCAGTGACCATCATCACTATCATCACCACCACCACCACATGGACCCTCAGCAATGATCTCACTTGAAAGCATGACTTTGATGTTCTTCTCCTTCCTCTGCCCCCTTGCTCCTTGCCCTGGACCTATCCGTCCCTAAGAAGTTGCTGGAGCCTGAACCTAAAGCCCTCCCCCCTCCCCTCAGAAGAATGAGAGCTCCATTTCTACGTAACACTCTTGACTGTGCCGGCTAAGTTGGCATTCTCTACTTAACCTACTTAGCTCAGCACAGTTCGATGAAAACAAACATGTGCACCCAGGGCATTTCTCTTATCTGCAGCTGGCTCCCAGGTCATGCTGGGACGGAGCTCGTTGAGACACAGCAGGACCTTTGAACCTGGTTCCTGCAGCTCCAGCTGACAGATCGGTAAAGCAACACCAAGTTCCAAGTGCACCTGCTCTCTACATGGCAGTGAGAGTGATACTGGTGTGGAGATGAAATTAGGTGATGCTCATGCACATAACTCTACAAATGACTGGCACAACATAGACAGCATCGGAGGGACATTGCTACAGACTGAAATGTGTCTTCCCAAGTTCCTATGCTGAAGTCCCTCCTCCCCAGTGTGATGGCATTCGGAGGTGACTGGGGTTAGGTGAGACCGTGCGGGTGTGGTCCTCATGGTGGGATTAGTGCCCTTGGAAAAAGAGACACCAGAGAGCTTGTTCTCTATTGATCTCCGCCATGTGAGCATACAGCAAGCCAGGAAGAGACCCTAAGCAGGAACCTGGGCATGCTGGCGCCCTGATCCTGGGCTTGCGGCCTCCAGACTTGTGGGAACTGAATGTCCATTGTGTGAGTCCCCCAGCCCCTGGTATTTTGTTCCGGGAGCCCCAGCAGACTAAGACACACATGTTCTCATCTCCCATCCACCTTACCCCTTCCTAGCCCCGCATTCCTCTCTCCAGATGCTAACAACATTCCCACAGATGCCATTCCATGTTTCAAAGCTCTTTTCCTTCCACAAGCAATCTGAATATTCCGACTTACACTGAAGTCAAGCATTTACCAGGAACCTACGACGCACGATACGCAAGGCAGAGTCTTATAAGACCCGGTGCCCTCCAGTTAAACAAGTACCTCTGGTGTCCCTGGTTGCTGCTTGTGGTCCTGCTCACATCACCTGTGATGCTGAGTTCAGAGAGCGAAGTAAATGAAATACAGCTCTGTTGGCTTCTGCTCCATTAGGAAAGGGAAAAATCAATGTTTGCCAAATGTAGAAGGACAAAATCAATAGCGAAAGAAATTTTATTTTCAACCTTCTAAGGGAGTATTACAAAGAAGAGAGAGTGAAAATTATTATTATTTATTGATGTATATAGCACCTTCTGAAAGCCTCAAAGTGTTTTATGGAATTACAAACTGCCTTCCTCCTTCGCTGCGTACAGATCACTCTGTCCTGTTCCTACGGAACCCTCTAGAAGGGGTGAGTGCGGGAATATTAGGCCCACAGGACACCAGAGTTATAGGGGCGATTACTCAAAGTTGGTAACTCATTTCTTTATTAAAGAACAGAAAGGAGTGATTAGTGTGATGAAGTTAGCACACTCTACCCTTGTGGAAAGTTCCTGAGGAAGAAGCCACCTCTTTAGATTTTAGATGGCATCATAATTTATGTGGTTTGGCAGAAAGAGGAGAAAACCCGCTCTCCACCCTTCTCCCACGTTCCTCCGTCGGAACAGGCAGCACATTTGGGGAGAATCAGCCACCTGCTGCCAACATCTTAATGCAGTTCCTGGCAGAGGAGTTTTGATAGATGGCTTCAAAGCCCTGAGTATAAACTACTGAACAAAACTTTCCGGAGGATGAAACGTCAAAAGAGCGAGGTTGCAGGAAGCAGGGTTTCTGGAGGCTGGCAGCTGTCTGAAAAATCCACAGAGGCAATTGTCAAAATAAAATCTTACAAGAGTCGAGTGCTTTCCACTTTTCAATCTCCTTTCACCTGGTTTCTTTCTCATCTGAACTTTGTAATGATCCTTTGAGAAACAGAGGGCGGGGTTACCAACCCCATTTTACAGAGGCTTGTAGAGTGTAAGTGACTTACCCAAAATCATTCGCCTGGTTATCGGCAGAGCTCAAGAGGGAACGTGGTCTCCTGGATCCTTAGTCAGAAGAAAGATGAGAGACTCCATGGCTCACATTCCCACCTCAAAACAGGAATCCCCTTGGCAGCATCTCTGAGAGGCAAGCAAGTCTCTGCATGAGGGGTCCCATCCCCTCATAAGAACTCTTAATTTTTTTTAAATTGTCGTTCAGTCTCTCAACTATTAAAATACAAAGATCAACCTCCACATAATGTTCTCTGATTTTTTCTTCGCTCTGCCATTGACAACTCTTCAGTCTGGTCTCACTGAATTGGACCTTGCAAGTAGGGAAGACTGCGATTGTTCCTATTACATGGTTTCCAGATAGTTCCCTTTCCTGCCCTGGACGGTTCCTATTTGTCTGGATTACAGATTAAAATATCATGCTTAGAACCCAAGAAAATTCCAAATATCTGATATCCTGGGACAGTAAGACTACTTCCTCTCATTTTCTGGATACTATTAGACTTGCTTTGAGAGGAATCTTGATTCACACTATGGATTCCAAGCGACCTACTCAAAATCTAAGGTCTTTTCTTAGAAACTGCCAGATCTTGCGGCCACCAAATCCCCATTCTGTCCCTGTGCTGTTAAGTACCTCAGTGAAGGGCTTCCCATTTAGAAATATTAAGTTCTGTCTTTATTCACACCCATTACATCAACCTATCAAGCTTTTATGACTCCTGAGTCTATCTTCCAGCACACTAGTTATCCTGCATAGATGTGTGGGTCAGACTTTCCGTGCCTTTATTCAAAGTATTAATAAATCACTTCAATGAACAGAGCCTAGAGTACAGCCCTATAGCAGGCCATGTGTGAGTTCCCACTGGTTAGTATTAGCTCATTAATCTACCTCCTCTGGTCGTTCAGGTAGGAATGGATTTCCTCCACTAGCATTCAGTCCACATGCTTCTGGTCAGACATTACTCTAGGGTCAGCTGCAGGCAATAGCTACTTTAAGAACAAGAGAGATGGACTGCTTCTTGGGCTGGCTTCCCCTTTAAGGCCCCTGTTTGGTATTCCAGCTTCCAACCAAAGCCTGATGTCCCTCCCTCGCATCTCTGAAATTGACTTCCCTCTGAGCTTGGATGCTCCCAGTTCCCCATCCCAATGAACCAATTTGCTCACTGTAGACTCCCCTGAAACCAGCTGATTTTACCCCATTATTCCCTTTGCCCTCTTATGATGTCCCTTGTCCCTGAAACTAGTTCATCACCTCACAGCTTCATCTTATCTACACAAATATTACAAGAAACTTTGTCAAAGTCCTTAATAAAGTCCAGATCTGTCAATATAATAGCATCCTGCTATCTATTAAGTCTTGTCACCTAATCAGAAAAAGAAATGTTTACCTATGAATTGCTGAATTACAGTTTGTGCACATGGAGAAAACTCCTATCTGAGTGTAGCTCCACCTTCTTCTGGAAACTATCGCTCTCCCTCACACTCCATCTCCAATGTTTTCAGATGGTCAACGTGATCCCCCACCCAGACTCAGCTCCAACCTTAGTCCAAGTGGTCAACTGCCCCAAGCGGAGCCAATCACATTTTTTTGTACAGGAATTAGAGCCAAAACTGAAGCAGAATGGCTGATTTCTCTTTGGTGACTGGACTCAAGATACGGGAGCTTAGAAACTGTGGGCTGCCATGTTCGAGGTCATGTGGGCTGTGGAGACGTCCCCTAGAGGCGAAGGGAGAGAAGACCTAAATGAAAGGGCAGGGAGGTACAGAGGCAACAGACTAAGCCGATCCTGAAAGCTCAAGGGTCTGGTCCCGGTCTTCCTCAGATAAGCCACGTTCTTCTCCTTGGGTCCCAAAAGTCAGCCCGGAGCTTTTAAATAAATCCCCTTTTTGTTTATGCTACTTTGAGTTCAGTTTCTGTCATTTGCCCCCAAAGAGTCCTAGGTGACACAGTGAAAGGCACTAACCCCACCCCCAGAGCCATCCAGCTGCCTTTCAGGACTCACCGGGGAGATTGTTCAAGCTCATGCAATCCCACAAAGAGCTTGTCGGCCTGAAAAAAAAAAAAAAAGCAATGGAAGTACATGCTGTCTCGCCCCCACCCTCCCTAGATGAGGTGAAGAGGGCCACTGATAACCACAGATAAGCAAAACCTTGTATTCTTTAATGTTCTCAGTGTACCAACAACGAAAACAATTCCTTTTTTTTTTTCCTTTCGTGCTACTTATGTCAGATTCTACTTGTTTTTCCATTCTCTTTCTTGATGTCCTATTCACAACAAAGGAAAGTCCCTCATGCCAGGCACCAGTCCAAATCATGGACTTCCAGAGGCCACAGGGTGAGAAACTTGGGAGGGCCAAGACAGTTGTGTCTGCTTACTTTGGTTGCTTTGAGCTGTGCAGCAAAGGGGGCTTTCCAGTGGAACAGTCCTCTGAATGTGGCACAAATGTTTCTTGACCCTGCCACACTGCTCTCCTCCATTCCCAGCCCAGGCAGGCCCTCCGGTAAACACCGGAAACAGTGGCTTTCGTATACGCTTCCCGGTTAAATCAAAACAGCTTCCAAAACACAGATAGGGAAAAAGTGAATGAACTCCCCAGGCCTAAATTCAGTCTGATTCACCAACAACAGCTAAATATAGAAGGATTCCCTCCATTTGAGGCCACTAAATTCTGTCCAGAATCTGCTCTTGGAACCTCAGTGCCACATGGGAGCCACTGGCCTTTTCCATGCGAGAGGGAGGGGATTTTCCCTCCAGACTGGCCATCGCTAAGCAGCGTTAACCCAATGACCGTCAGCCTCGGGACCACCGCGATACTCCTTGCAATTTTCTTGAGGAGATGCCAGGAGAAAAAGCCACAGGGCTTAGATTTTAAGTAACTACAACAGATGTATAGTGTAAATTCCTTAGGTCAGGATCCCTGTTTGGTTTATTATTTTTCCCCTCTAGTATCTGCTATATCAGGACTGGATAAATCATTTGTGGGGCCCACTCCAAAATGAAAATGCAGGGTTGCTTGTTCAAATATTAAGAATTGCGACAGCATAACAGCAGAACCATAAACCACACACAGGGTCCTGTGTGACAGAGAGGCTCCCCCACCACAAAGCCAGTCTTGTCCCTAACACCTTGGTCATGATTTATGTAGAATACATGCCTACTAGTGAATCAATAAATTCAATAACCAGAGCCAGAAATAGAGGGCGGGGGCAGGGGGAGGAACCCCTGCTTCAAGCAAACAACCCACTTTCATCTCTTTCGTGCTTCTACTGGGAACTCTTATTAGAATGGGTTCCACTGCTGCAGTTTGAGAAACACAGCTCTGTAGAAGCATCTTTGAATTTAGAGTGCACCGTCACTCATACCCGGGTTACTAAATCAATTCGGGTATGGATTGAATAGACAAAGCCATCAAGACAGAAGATCAGAGGGAAAAAAAAAAAAAAAAAACATGATACAGCGTGTGAAGTTTAAATCTCTTCTAGACGATGCCGTTCACTTACAAATAATCTGAGTTTGTGGACCGCTCTGCCCATGCCCTGTGCTAAATCACCCCTTATCCATGCTATTTTGTCAGCACCACCCCCAATTTGTCCCTTTCAGTTTGCATTTTTACCCATAGTCTCAGTCCCTATTATTAGCACCTCATATGAAAAGTAGCTGCTATAGGATCATCTTCGGAAAATGTTAGAAGAAAATGATCAGTCTTTACAGAAGGTATTAAATACTTGTAGGACGCTTGCAATAACCTTGGCCTGCTCTTTAAGAGCAAAGAAGGGGAATGCTTACCAAGCATTTTCTGAGAAATGAGTGTAAATTGCAGGAAACAGTGTGTAAATTAAAGGAACTGCCTAATATAATTAGCCACACAGGAAATGTAATGGGTCTGGAAAACAAAAGTGTAATTTATGAGGAAATATCAATTGGAATAATGTAAATAATGGGTCTTTCACGGCAGTTCCTTTTGCTTGTGGAACTAAGGTGGTCATTAGGCAAGGAAGTGCTTATTAAAATCTAGAAAGGTTCTCTAAAGATAGGACTTTAGAATACCATATTACCTTCAAGAAAGATCCTTAATTCATTGTGTGGTTTTTGTAAGACACCTAATGGGCCTGGCCGAGTTTCCCCACTCTTCCCACTATGCCAACTACACCCATAAAATATGGCCTAGCTGTTGGCCAGGATCTTTGGGGAAGCTCTCTGTACCAGGCTTTCATTCGATGGTGAACTTCTCCACTTTTGGCTCACGCTTCACACTGTTTCCTTCTGAAGTGGTCACATACTGGCAACACTGACTCATTTAATATCATCCATCTGAATTACAATTATCACTGCTGTTCTTGTCGCCTCTCCATGAATCAGTTTAGTGGAATCTTCCTTTCTGGCCTCACCTTTTCCCCCCTCTGAAGCAGTTAGCCTCTTTCTCTCTGTGAAAAAAAAAAAAATAGATACTTGATAAGTTCAGTGGCTCATTACATAAATGGAAACAACACAAACCTCTAAATAATGATTAACCAACCACATAAGCTCTAACTGAAGCTCAGGCTTCAATAAAGACCTTTTCTAAATTAAAAAAAAAAAAAAAAAACCTTAACTTGTATATTTTTAGTGTATATTTTTTTTGCTATAAACAATTGGGTTCAATTGTTACTTACCCTGATTACCTTAATTCTACCTTTATAGTAAAGAGATTGGCTAGGGTAACCCAGAAAACAGTGGTGGCAAAATGCAAACAACTCTCAATATCAGTGCCTCTGAAGTTCTTTAGGTCCAGATTCCAAATGATAGGACATTGGACAAATTATTCAATAGAACAGGAAATGACATGAGCAACAGGTGTATTCTGTACCTCTGCTTTTGTTGCACCTGTTGGCTCTTGCACTAAGAAGTCTGCTAACTCATACCACTCCAGCTACTGCCTGACCCTCCTGTCTTCTATTACTCCCCTGTCCACCTGGGGTGGGGACTTCAATCTGCACACTCCCAGGCCTGTGCGGGGCCTGCCTCCGAGGGGCTCTTCCACCATGCCTCCAGTCCACCAGCCCACTCCCCTCTGGTGGAGGACAAGTGTCTGCAGACTACATCTCCCCCTGCTCCATCACAGAGCTTTCCTCTCTGCTCCCACCTCCACAGGGCAGCCTCGAGGGCTCAGGAAAATAATTCTGCCTCCTCCAGCGCCGTAACTCTAAATACCTAAAACAAGCGCTTTTCATACTGAACAACTCAAAAAAAGAGAATGGAAAAGCACATGCTAGAACATTTCTTTATTCCTCAGTCAACAAATGGTCAAAGATTAGAAATTCAGTTCACCAGAACTTCCTAGTCTCATCCATTAGTCTTTTATGACCCTGTTAAGGAGAGGTGATGGGATTCTCGGTATTAACAGTGCTCTAAAGGTAGGGGTAGTGACACTTATTTCTACACAAAGAAAGAAAAAAAAAATAGCCTCGTCCTTATTCTTATTTCTGGCCATCACAGATATCCTTCTTTATAATTACTTGGGCTACTGCTATTGTAGCCATCATTTTCACTATTTACTATTATGGGTATTTAGAGGCTCATAAAAATGTGAGCTTCCTCAATGCTTAAACAGCACGAGAGATAAATCAGAGGCACAGAGCATTGGCTGACAGTGGATGAAACCTGACTGGGAACAGCTGGATTGCTCTCTTGACTAAATATTTACAAAAGGCATGATTATATCACTGAGCGACACTGTGCGAATATAACAATTTATCAATCATCTTGTTTAACAGCAATCCCCACAGGAAGGGCTACATTCCCACTTAACAATAAGAATCTACTATATGCTAATTAATTTACTTCTTTTCACTTAAGGTTATTTCAGACACGTATGCCCTTGTGCTTTTTATAACAGCACATTTTACACAGAGACCAACAAATGTTTTATAGGCAAAAAAAGAACAACAGGGGGTAGGGGGAACAATGTTAACTCTAAATCTTGGCTCACACACAGTCTTCTGGGGTTAGAATAGAGAGAAGAGTGGACACGTTAAGGCGTATTCTAGGGATCTGGCTGCAGATGTTGCTGCTAGTTCTGGAGAATATGAGAAAGATGAAAGGACAAAGGCTGGTCTCCTCTTGAATTTGAATAAGGAAGTGTTAACCAGCTGTTATTTACCACACAAACGGTCACTGGGAGGCAGGTCTGTCGCTATCACTCAGAGCACAATTCAGTCCAGTGACAAGCTTTAGTGGAAAGAAGAAGAGCATGGTTCCTGTCCTCGGGTGCCCTCCAGCCTCAGGGGTAAAACTGGGTGAACTCAGCCTGATTTGTATAACATCACACGGAACACAGATGTAAAGTTCTATAAAACCGGTTAGTACAGGAATTCTGGGAGGATGGCTGTGACGTCAACAGCACAGTTTTGGATCTTCCAGAATTTTGACAGAAACAGAGCATGTAGATGGCAAAACTAAAACACATGGACCAAGTCTGTGACAAAACTAGGTGACAAGACTTCTTTACAAGAGCCAAAATACAAGTGGATAGTGCTAAAGTACCTACTGAGCCAGTACCTGCGTGTAACTGGCAACCATGAGGCAGCGTCTAAGGGAAGGACTAGAGCAAGGCTGGGAGCAGGAGACGCAAAAATACCCAACAGGTATTTCCTGGAAAGTGTGGTGGGCGAATATGAGAAGAGCAGCTGAATCTGTGACTAGAAAGTTGGCCCATCTGAACCCTCCAAACTGACTAGCCAAGTCTCCCTTCCAGGAAAGGGCCCCATGAGGAGACACTGTCAGGAATGTAACTAAAACTTAGCAGGATAGGGATGAGAGAGGCAAAAGACAGACAAGGTACAGATAAAAGTGGGACATGGAAGAGGGGAAGAGAGTCATGAAATCTCAGGAAGCAAGCTGTCACTGTCTTTTTAACATTCTACAAAAACAACATAAGAGGGAGCTCCACAAAGTTAGGATGAACTCATCCCCCACCTAAAATTTCAGGAAAACTAAATTCACATAAAATTGAGGAATAGAAAAAAATATATAGGTCAGTTCCCATACAAAGTGACTACAAAAAATAAAATATGTATCAGAATAACATCACTATAAACAACAAAAACATGCCAGAAAGACATACTCAAAAAAACCCTGCAACATACTCTTTCAAAACAAACTAAAGACTTTAAGAAAATGATATGAGACACAAAAGAATAAGTCAGAATTAGAAAAACTCGGAACTGTAGGGATAAAACTCAAGAAAGAATTATACATAAAAGAAAATCATTTTAGAAGACTAAATTATAAGGAACACAAGAACAAATAAAGATATTAAAGAGTGCCTTCAGAGAGTAAAAAGGAAGGAATTTCTTTAAATAAAAAAATAAATTTGAAGAAAGATTTTAAAAATACCAAGAGAAAATGACAAATATTGGAGATAGGCAAAGAAAATCTAACATGTGGATATAGAAGTCCCTGAAAAAGAAAACCAAAGCAAGGGAGCAGAACAAATCATAAAAATCATAATTCAAAAATTCCTCAAATTAAAAGAAAAAAAGGTGTGAGACCACATATCGAAAGTGCTCTTTGTATCCCTGAGAAAATCGACCCAGAATGATCAACACCAAGACATAGTCTAAGGAAATTACTGGACTTTAAAGAAAAAAGGAAAAAAAATCATTTGGGCATAGGACAAAAAGAACTTGTGATTTATAAGAGAATGAAACTGGGTTTTCATCAGGCTATTAAAATAGCAACTCTTGTGCCAAAAGAAAATAAGGAACATATTTCAGATACTCGGGGAAAGAAAATAAATATGAGCCCAAAATTTTATACCCAGTACACCTGACCTTCCAGTTAAAAGTGCTCAAACTCTTGTTAACATGCAAAACTCAGAGAGCCTTGCTTCCATGAGCCCATCCTAAGGAATCCATCATTTCTAATGAATTCAGAGACAGACAAAATAATGAGAGAGGCACCAACAAAAACAACAAAAAATTATGATGAGCATTAAATATATAATTAACTGGAGAACTAAGAATAAAAGAGAATTAAAACGGAGAAATTATAATATGTAATAGCTAAATGATCTGGCATTATAGATATGGCAGTCATTTTGAAAATGGGAGAAGAGTGAAGATAGCATATTTCTTATAAATTGGCAGAAATTTCAGAGACTTGAGCAAAGTCAGGTTGGATTCCTTTGAAAAATTATAGGTGCTGTTACATTCTTTCATCAGGAAGAATACAATGTCTGGGTTCTCAGTCTTCTTAATAAAAACTTTATTTAACTATTTTTGGTAATTTGGGTAACTGTTTTTAGTAATCAAAATTGGTGACATACTATTAATATTGCTACTCCTAGACTTTTTGTGTAATAAGAGAAAAATCAAATGAGTAATTAGGGAATATTCTAATTCTCTCATTCCCTGTGTCCTTCTTGATGTGAAAGAAAGAAGGTACAGGTGTAATGTACATCCTGTTTAAGTAAAAGTCCCATAGTACTGAGTTTGAATTGGAGATATCAATATGAACTTATGAGATATTTTATTTTTAAATATGCACATGCTTGTGTTTCTTTCCCAGATCTATCCACTGGACAAGCCTAGAAAAAAAATGAGCAATCCAATAACAATAAGCATTTTGGGTCCCAAGATTAGCCTTGAAATGTCACTTCCCATTATTTAAAGGGGGAGGGGTGCCTGAAACCAATGTAACAGTATCAGTCAACTATGCTTTAATTAGAAAAAAATACTCAAAAATAAAATAAAAATAAAAAGGGGAAAGGGCTTCTTGGAGCAGGGGATGGACTAAGAAATGTAAGGATAAGAAGATAAGCCTGGTCTATCCTGACATACCAGATAGCAAGAAAGCTCTAGGCCTGTTTGAGCCTTAGTAAGACTTAAAATTGCAGTGGATTGAAATCTAACACATGTATTCAAATCCATGGGTTTACAATAATTTTAAGCGATCACTTTCTAAAGATGACAGAGAACCAATGCATGATCTCAAAAATCAGGTAAATAAAGGGACAAAATCAGCAAATCATCCTGCCTTTTCTGTCTGAATGATACCTCTGGGTAACCAAATAGTAGATGGGGGGTCGGTTATATTATAAAATTATTCCAGCTAATAAATTAAAACAAAATGGTAGAATAAGAAAATCACCATTTGGCACCTACTATAAATTATTGGATCTAAGCATTGAGAATCAACAGTTGCTAACATAAAAAAAAAAAAAAAAAAGTCAAAAGAAGTCATTGTGTCCCTCCTGATGAAAAACACAAGGTCACCGGGCGCCTGGGTGGCTCAGTTGGTTAAGCGACTGCCTTCGGCTCAGGTCATGATCCTGGAGTCCCGGGATCGAGTCCCGCATCGGGCTCCCTGCTCAGCAGGGAGTCTGCTTCTCCCTCTGACCCTCTTCCCTCTCATGCTCTCTATCTCTCATTCTCTCTCTCTCAAATAAATAAATAAAATCTTTAAAAAAAAAAAAAAAAAAACACAAGGTCACCAATGGTCCTGTCAAACAAGATCAAACCTGAGTCTGCTCCAGCCTCTGTATTCAGCTGCCAATTTGCAGAGACTACAGAGGATAGAATCACATGTCAAAATGTCCCATGCATATACAAGCACCAAATCTTAACTCTGGGAAACTCAAATGGCCCAGTTCTTCAACGTGTAAGTTTTAAAGAAATAAAGGGATATGGGGCAATCTATAATTGCAAAAATTAAAAAACTATATATAAATGCTGTCTTTGATGCACAGCTGAGGGACAAAACCATTTTAAAATGCAAGGAAGTGATTATTAGAAAGAAGTCAGGATAGTGGCTGTTTTGGGAGGGAGTGGACAGTGGTAGAGATAAGGCACACAGAGGCCCCCCAGGGTGCCTGGAAAAGTTCTGCTTCTTGATTTGCATGGCATTTACAAGGGTGTTTGTTCACTTTATAAAACTCCATTGAGCTACATATTTATTGTACGTGGTTTTCTATATCTGTGTTCTGTTCACAATGACCAAGTTTAAAAGAGAACAATAATCCCAACGAAAAGGTATAAATACTATGATTAGGTAAAGAATATGCACCTTTGAATCAGACAGTTCTAGATTCAGGTCCCACTTTGCCACAAATAAAACGGTGGGATCTTTGATCTCTCTGAGCCTCAATTTCTGCTTTGAGAAATGGTAACAATAGAACCTGAAAGTTCCAACTATATAAAAAGTACTCAGTAAATACTAGTTTTATTATTTTTTCTCTTTCTTCTTTCTTCCTCCTTGTTAAGTGTTTGCTGGAACGGTCAGCAGGACTGAAACTGTGTAGGATTGGTTAGTGAAAACTTCAGGAGGATTCCTGGTGGATTCCAGAACAGAATTTTTTTAAAGGAAAGAGATGGGATATTAACGAAAGGATGTGAGCGGCAATCCAGGAGGGAGGAGAGGGCGTGCAGGGAAGAGAAGTTGAGTTCTATGAAAGGAAGGTAAGCAGGTCAGCCTGAGGACATGACGAGGGTAGAGTTCACCAACCTAACCACCCACAGAGGATGGGAGGTAATAGGTGGGTGAAACAGGCTCAAGGTCCATAAAAAAGCACAGGTTCAGTGAGAAATGGCAACTGACCCTCAGACTCAGTCTGAAACAAGAGGGAGTGGGTAGGGGCTATACAATAATGTTTGTGCCAAAATTTACATGTGGAAACCCTAACCCCCCTTCCGGTGATGGTATTAGAGGGTGGGGCCTTTGGGAGGTGGTTAGGGTTAGATGAGTCATGAGGGTAACACCCCAAACTGACAAAGGCAGTGGGGATTATAAGACTTCTAAGCTCAGGTTTAAGGGGCGCCCGGTGGCTCTGTCACTTAAGCATCATGATCTCAGGGTCCTGGGATCGAGCCCCGTACCAGGGCTCCCCACTCAGCGGGGAGTCTGCTTCTCCCTCTCCCTCTATACCTCCTCTGCTGGTGCACACTCACTCCCTCTCTCTCAAATAAATGAAAAAATAATAATAAAAAATAAAAACTCAGGTTTAAGCATGGTTTTTTTTAAAAGTCTGTGAACAACCAGAACATATATTCTATAAATTTTCCTTCAAAGCCTTGACAGGGAAAATAGCAAGATATTCCCACATTAGAACTGTGTTGCACACTCTGGGATCACTCTTGACAGTGGGGTCTTCTGTCCCAGAGCACTGGCACATTAAAGAGAAGTCTTTACACCTGCAGCTAACTACAGCGGGGATGGAGCACAAGTACACTGAGAACCTAAAATCCCCGGACTACAAGTAGCAAGGCTGACTGGAAAATAACTGAAAAATAAAATCCACACAGTAATACTTGGTCACGTTTGCATTGCTGCAGGTCTAACTGAATGCTCTTCTTCGCTGGGTTTTCTTTTTGAAGTTTATTTATTTACTACAATACCCTTCCCAGCAATTCCTATATCCTATGAATAATCAACACATAAGCTTGATACTTAGAGAATAAAGGAACTGAAATGGAAAGTCGGCCTGTTAGACACCCACCCATGGCATGACAAAATCCAACCCAAGTGATGAGGCGATTGGAAAAAGCCAGGTCTGTCCAATTAATTCAATTAATTATACGTAACAGTAATACCTAACTCCGAGTAGCTCTCACCGTGTGTCAAGCACTGCGCTAAGTACTTATTTGCATTCCCTCCTTCACCCATACCTCTTTGAAGTACAAACTATTATAAGCCCCATTTCAACCAAAGGGGAACTGAATTCAGGGGCTGTGTAACTTGCCCAAGCTCGTGCCATTGGATTCAAGCCTTTGTTCTCTGACACCAAAACCCCTTACCCTCTACTCTCTGATGCAGCTGTTGAGGAAACCTGCATCTGGTTCTTCTTGATTTGTTTCCAAGAGTTCTGGGATAAAGAATGCCATTTAGATGTTCTTACAGCAGAAGCATCTGAACCTGAGAGTACCCAACCAACCTCCCAAACCCAACTGAGACCCTGAGACATCTGGCGGCGGGTTGTATGTACCACTAACCACAGGGAGGGAAGGAGCACAGAGAAGCTGGGAAGGGAGTTGGGAACTGGGGGCCAACTCCAGTTCCAACACATACCAGCTGTGATTTGGTCCAATGGCTTCACCTCCCTGATTCAGTCCTCTCATGCGTACAACAGAAGTCTAAAACATTTCACTGCACGGTGGTTGTCGGGAAGATAAATAAGAAAATGCGCATGAGGGCGCCTGGGTGGCTCAGTCGTTTGGCGTCTGCCTTCGGCTCGGGTCATGATCCCAGGGTCCTGGGATCGAGCCCCGCATCGGGCTCCCTGCTCCACCGGAAACCTGCTTCTCCCTCTCCCACTCCCCCTGCTTGTGTTCCCTCTCTAGCTGTCTCTCTCTCTCTCTCTCTCTCTCTCTCTCTGTCAAATAAATAAAACAAAATAAAAGAAAGAAACGAAAACGCGCATGCAACAGCCTGAAAATGTGCATGCAACAGCCTGAAAATGCTCAGAGATCGGCTCCCTCATCCTGTACCCCCACCAGCAGGTACCTCAACCCCATGAATATATGACGTCTGTCCCGGGCTAGCATGTTGTCTAAGTATGAGGCCGCAGTTAACGTATTGTTTGGTTTTGCTCCTTTTAAAGCATCCACACATCGCCCCACGTTGAACATATCTGAGAATATTTATCCCCACAGCATTTTCAAAACTGGCCCAAAATCGCCAGCAGAATCTGTCCTGGAAAAAGTCTCACTCCCCAAGTAAGTCACGGTCATAAGAAGACACAGACTGTTACAGACAGACTTCTCCAAATGCCGTCTGGAGAGTGTGCCTTTGAACAAGAAAACTGAGCTAATTCAAAAAGGGGATCCTGCCTCCTAGGGTAGAATGGAAAAGAGAACATCAGCCACTCAGACATTTCTCTTGGCTTCCTTCCTGTCTGGGCTGGGCGAAAAGGGGCATTCAGAAAAGCCAGCATGGCTCTGTTCTGAGAACGGCGCCCAGCTGGGGAGGAGGAACAGACGAGGCTGAGAAGGGGCCCGCCCCGCCCCCCACCCGGTCCTGCCCAGGGTGTCAGCTACACACACACCCTGGGGATCGGCCAACACCCACCTCTCAGAGACCACGTGTCCTCGAATTTGACCATCACAGGAAAAGAAGGGGGGGATGTTAGGTGCTGTTTAAGGTGTCTACTGTTCTAAAAGCCTTTGTAGGAGGTTATTAACTTCAAAGAAAACTAAACTTATCTTTCTTCCTTCTTTCCCCTTGAACCTCAGACAGGCCCACACCGGAACTGTCTACGTCATCGAGAGCCCCTGGAGGGCAGCCAAGGCCCCTGACTTTTAAACCCACTCTAGAAAAAGGAAGCGTTCCCCCCACTCCACCGCACGGCACCCCCAGGCATATGAGTTCCCTGGGTAAAAATACAATGATTATGCAGTCTTCTTATAGGTAAAGAATTGAAATAAAAGAAACAGAACCTAATAAACTATTCTGCCAATATTTTAGCTTCTCGGGTCTTTAAATGGCCAAACTTTATCTTAACAAGAAGAATCTGAGCCCAGACAAAACTTGCTCTCAAACGGTCACTACTTGTAACCGACAAAGGATATTTTTTTAAGATTTTATTTATTTATTTACTTATTTATTTATTTGAGGGTGAGGGGAGGAGCAGGAGAGGGAGGAAGAATTTCGAGCAGACTCCCCACTGAGCACAGAGCCCCACACAGGGCTTGACCTCCCAACGCTGAGATCATGACCTGAGCAGAAATCAAAAGTTGGGTGCTTAACCGGCTAAGCCACCCAGGTGCCCCCAGCAAAGGATATTTTAAAAACAATTAGATGATGATACATTATAATTCCTATACAGATGTCACTGAGAAAAGCATATATGCTCGTCATTTCCCTGTCCCTGTATGTGTGTGTATAAATTTAAATGATGTTACTTTAAAATAAGAGATCTGTCCCAGAATTGCTTCAGAGACTCTTCTACTTTTAAAGCGGTGTTCCTGCTTTCCCGGATCCTGATTTCACTTCTAAACAATGCTCCCCAGAGGATTTTGATTCCAGCGTGTTCTTCTCATCCCCGCCTAACTGCTCAGTAGCTGTGACCACCCATCTCTCTCTCTCCCTCTCCCTCTCTCTGTAATCACCATTTTCACCACATTCCCAAATCTCCCCCAGATGGTCTTGAACTTAGCTATTTCCCATAGATAACACCTCAGAACAGCTTTGGCTGCGTTTCTAAGGCTCTGCCATCTCCCCCAACCCAGGCTGGGGACCCACTCCCTCCCTGCCAGGCAGCGACTGGATACTACTAGTCCCACTGTTCCACTGACCTGGCAGAAAGCCAGGGGACAACCCCTCAGGGCTCACATCCTTGTAGGCACATTCTGAAGAATGCTAATTTTAGGGGGGCACGGCGTGCCCCACAAAGAACTCCAAAGAACTGGCAGAGAGACAAACCCAGGAGGGGTGTCACTGTGACAAGAGCTCAAGTCGTCCCTCTAGCTGACCCAAGGGAGGATGAGTGCACCGATCGTGGTAGCCAATCACGGTAGCTGCATCACTGGGAAGGAGGAGTCCAGTGTCGGTTCTCTCAGGAGGCCCTCTGTTGCCCTCCAGTACTTTCCGTGTGCATAAGTCCGTGCACGCCAGACTCCTGAGCTCCCGCTCCCAGTGGGGCTTTGATGAACCACTCACTCCCATGCTCCTCTCTCCTGCAGCATCCCTGGGCAGGATGCTATCCACCTGTCGGCCTCTCGGGGGTGCTTTTGGCACTTGCTGCATCTGCACCTCACTCTCCAACCTGAACAAGCTGCCCCCTCTTCCCTTTAAGCAGCACTTTTTCCAGGTATGCCAAAGGGAAAGGACACCCTGAAGGCTGCATGGATAGGAATGGTCAGCTTCTGCCAGAAAGCCACTCTGAGGAGCCATGGTGCATCCCATGGAGGCCATTAGACATCTCTAGGACGCCAGCGGTGGAGCCTACTTGTACAGATTCTCTTAGAACAAGCCAACAAGATGTTGAATTACAGTGAAATCCACCCCATCTCTCTGCTCCTTGACATTTCTACACTATGTATTAATGAAGTGTGGCCAATTGAAAATTCCAAACCAAATATATTCGTTAACAATCTAAAGATAGATTCTTCCCTACATGATTTTAAAGCCTTTAGGCTCTTCTTGCAGTGTTGATTATCTTGGTTTTGCTATAACCAAGATACAAACATAAAATATAAAAACAAGAAAAATAATCTTTTAAAGTTAATAGCTTTGAACAATTAGTATAAATAATCACACTTTGATATTTTCTGCAATATTAATTTTGAAACTGAGCATACCATTTTGCTGAGCCAGATACTAAGCTGACGAGGAATTACTTTTCATCCTCATTTCATCCAAGGAATTGAATCTGTAATATCAATCCTGTTATTTACCATCTGAGACCAATGGTCCCATAGCCATTTCGCTTCTGTCAGCACTGACTTTTTAATGGCCACGTCTATATGAAGCTGAGGAGTCCAGCTATGCTTTACCCTCTCGCCAACAGCCTGCCCTTCCTTAAACTCCAGCTGTGCTGGAGATACTCAATGAGCATTTCTTAGGCACACGAGTAGAACAGAACAATGTTTTAGGTTCTTTAAGAAACAACGTCACCCTGATGTTTTTAGCCCCAGAGCCTAGCACAATGCCTGGCCCATAGTAAGTGTTTAATACTTAACTGTGAATTTCTAACTAGACATAGGTAGTATCTGTAGAGACAAGTAGTCAGGACATTTAGTCATTTCCATTCACCCCAGCTGGGGTAACACTGTGCCAGAGACAGGCCTTGCATTCCTAGTTCCGTCTGGAGCAAATGGATGAAAGTACTGATCTTGTTTATGGACCCGTGACTGAAACCCCATTCTGAGGACCAAAGCCCGGTACTCTGAAGTCACGGGAGGCACTTTGAGAAATCAGTGCCAACACCCAGAAGATAGGTGATGCCCTTTGACAGGCTGAGATGAGGGGACTCGAGGGCCCACCCTTGCATCTGGGAGAGATAAGACACAGGCGATTAGGCACCCCAGTGTCTGCGAGAGACAACTGAGTCCTTACAAGTGGTAGAGGAACGAAAGCAGTAGTTCTCACACTTCCAAACTCAGTGATAACAGCACTTAAAGAACATTGAGCTGAGGGTATGTGCTACGGTGAGCGCTGTGAATTGTGCAAGACTGTTGAAGCACAGATCTCTACCTCTGAAACAAATAATACAATACATGTTAAAAAAAAAAAGATAGGAGGGAAGATGAAGGGGGGAAAATTGGAGGGGCAGATGAACCATGAGAGACGATGGACTCTGAAAAACAAACTGAGGGTTCTAGAGGGGAGGAGGGTAGGGGGGATGGGTTAGCCTGGTGATGGGTATTAAAGAGGGCACGTTCTGCGTGGAGCCCTGGGTGTTATGCACAAACAATGAATCATGGAACACTACACCAAAACAAATGATGTAATATATGGTGATTAACATAACAATAAAAAATTAAAAAAAAAAAAGAACGCTGAGCTAAATGTCCTTAACAATGGCTGAAGAAACGACCGAGGGCTGCCGAGACTACCCCAGTCCCAAAGTGAATCTACCAGAAACTGTGTCAATTCTGTGTTTTCTTTAAAAGTTTGAGGCTTCTTTTATAGTTCAGTAGTATCCATTGAAGTCATAATTATTTGGTTTTGATCCTGCTGGCAGCCAGAATACATAAAGTAATTTTAAGACTAAAATGAGAGGAAAAAATTCGTTTGAGGTAACATACTATAATCCTTTTTATTTTGGAGATATAAATGTAATCACGGTCAGTAGTGCTAAAAATAATGTTTCTAAATTCCAATACACTAAAAATATATTCATGTTTAATGACTAAAGTATTATAGTTTAACTATTATTATAGAACCACTTTATCCCATATTTGGTCTCTAGACCACCCATATTTTAGCCCTTTAATCCCTATTTTCTGTAGAGTAATGTAAATAATAAAAGAATGAAATCCTTAATGCATTTTTAATGCAGTATAACCATTTCCCCTAATTGGATTAGGATTACAACTCTCAAAACACTCCTAACATGAGGCTGAGGGTTCTAGAGGGGAGGAGGGTAGGGGGATGGGTTAGCCTGGTGATGGGTATTAAAGAGGGCACATTTGCCTCCAAGTCAAATTAAAAAGAAAAAGAAGGAAAAGGGTGAGGAGGGACAGCTTTATTGATGAGAAATATAGTTTATAAAGTATTTTTTCCACAGGAAAAAAAAAAGGTTGTATTATTTTCAAACGTAAAAAGCAATTTCTGAAATAAATTTTATCACTGAATTTAGAAAGCTTATAAGCAGTTGGATCCTTAAAGCAGTTTACTACCAATACCTATAAAACTATTCAAATGCCCTTATCTTTTATCTTTGGAAGATGAGAGAATCCTACAACCTCAGAAGGAATTAAAATCCGACCAGATGGGTTTTATCCTGGGAATGCAAGGAGAGTTTATTATGAGGAACTCTATTATTAGAAAATATATCGTATCAAAGATCACATAAAAAAATGTTTTTAATTTTAAATTTAAAAAAAATAATCAAAGAAAGATCACATAAGAAAAACTTCACTAAGAGCAGTCAATGCCAGAAGCCATTTGGTAATATCCTGCCTGTGTCCTATTAGAGAAAAAGCAGAAAGAAAGGAGGGAGGAAGGGAGTGGGGGAGGGGGTGAAAGAGGGAGAGAGGGAGGACCCATCGCCAATATAATAAAGACTGTTTATCTCACACCAACAGTTATCATTTAGTTGCAAAATACTAGATGAACCCAGAAAAGAATGTCTGCTACCACCGTAAGTACTTAACATTCTGCTATAAATTCTAATTACTCAATAAGACATGAAACAAAAATATATAATAGATAATATTTTGCATAACATAGTACATAGCATGTTATAATGTTTTTATATTAAATATGAGTGGATAAAATAAATTACGGTGATGTAATATGACTACATGTCTAAAAACACGAAGAGATGTCTATGTAAACCCTGAAATTTCATAACAATACTGAAGAGCTATTAATAGAAGATAAATATACAATCAATAGCTTGTGTGCATACTAGCAATAAACTGAGCCTCTAAAGGAAATGAAAATCATTCACAGAAAAATCCTAGAAATAGTCTTAATAACAAATGTGTAGCATTTGTGTGAAGGAACTTCAAAACCTCCCGATAAACCTAAAAGAAGAGTTGAGTGAGTAGAGTGACATAGCATGTCATTCTGACAGAAAGAGGGAGAGGAGAAAAGACGGAAAGGAAATCGGGGTGAAAGGGAGGGGAGATGAGAAAATAAAAATCACAACTGTCATTAAATTCAAGCATAAAGGTGATGAAAGAAACATTTTTATAAATAAGTAATTATGACCATGTGAAAATTTTCACAAAATATTTTCAGCACATTTTTTAAACTGAAAAACTATCGACTAACCAACCAGGAAAAACATTTGCCACAAGCCTAATAAACAAAAGTTATGGACTTCTTGTAAGTCAGTAGGAAAATACTAATACATTACTTTTTTTAAAAAGATTTTATTCATTTATTTGAGAGAGAGAGCATGCAAGCATAAGAATGGGGTGGGGCAGGGGCAGGGAGAGGAAGAAGCACACTCCCCGCTGAGCAGGGAGCCCCATGCAGGGCTCGATCCCAGGACCCTAGGATCGTGACCTGAGCTGAAGGCAGATGGTTAACCAACTGAGCCACCCAGGCACCCCAACACATTACTTTTTTAAATTCAAAGGAAATGAACAGCAAGTCATAGAATGAAAATTCAAATCTCAGTGAGGTTGCAGGATATAAAAACCATGAGAGACTATGGACCCTGAGAAACAAACTGAGGGTTCTCGAGGGGAGGGGGGTGGGGGGATGGGTTAGCCCGGTGATGGGTATTAAAGAGGGCACGTATTGAATGGACCACTGGGTGTTATACACAAACAATGAATCACAGAACACTACATCAAAAACTAATGATGTAATGTATGACGATTAACATAACATAATAAAATGTAAAAAAAAAGTAAAGAACACTAAAAAAAACACACACACACAAAAATCTGTTCCATTTCTATACACCAATAATGAACTATCAAAAAGAGAAATTAACAAAACAATCACATTTACAGTTGCATCAAAAAGAATAAATGACCTAGGAATAACTATAACCAAGGAGGTGAAAGATCTGTACACTGAAAACTATGCGACAATGATAAAAGAAACCGGACACAAATAAGTAGAAAGATATACTGTACTCATAGACTGAAAGAATTAGTATTGTTAAAACGTCCATACTACCCAAAGCAATATACAGATCCAATGCAATCCCTATCAAAATTCCAATGTCATTTTTCACAGAAATAGAATACATAATGAATCCTAAAATTTGTGTGGAACCACAAAACACCCCAAATAGCCAAAGCAATCTTGGGAAAGAACAACAAAGCTGGTGGCATCATGCTCTCTGATTTCAAAATATATTACAAAGCCATAGTAATTAAAACAGTATGGCATTATAATAAAAACAGATACATAAATTAATGGGACAGAACAAAGAGTCCAGAAATAAACTCATGAATATATATGGTCAATTGATTTTTGAACAAAGGAGGCAAGAATATACAATGGGGAAAGGACAATCTCTTCAATCAACGGTGTTGGGAAAACTGGACAAATGCAGAAGAATGAAACTGGACCACTATCTTACACCATACATAAAAATGAACTCAAAATGGATTAAAATTAAATGTAAGACCTGAAACTATAAAACTTCCAGAAGAAAGCATAAAAGGTAAGCTCCTTGACATCAGTACTGGTGATGAGTTTTTTGATTTGACACCAAAAACAAAAGCAAAAACAAAAACAAAAAAACAAGTGGGACTATATCAAACTAAAAAGCTTCTGCACAACAAAGGAAACCATCAACAAAATGAAAAGGCAACCTACTAAATAGGAAAAATATTTGCAAATCATATATCTGACAAGGGGTTAATATCTAAAATATATTAAAAAAACTCATACAATTCAATAGCAAAAAAAAAAAAAATCCAATTTTTAAAATGGGCAGAAGATCTAAGCTGCCATTTTTCCAAAGACCTACAATGGCCAACAGGTACATGAAAAGATGCTCAACATTATTAATCACGGAAATGCAAATCAAAACCACAATGAGATATCACCTCACATCTGTCAGAATGGCTGCTATCAAAAATACAAAAAAATAACAAGTGTTGGCAAAGACGTGGAAGAAAGGGAACCCTTGTATACTGTTGGTAGGAATGTAAATTGGTACAGCCACTGTCGAAAACAGTATGGATGTTCCTCAAAAAATTAAAAACACAACTACCATATGATACAGCAATTCCACTTCTGGGTATTTACCCAAAGATAATAAAAACACTAACTCAAAAAGCTATATGCCCTCCTATGTTCATAACAGCATTATTTACAATAACCAAGACACAGATACAAACCAAGTGTCTATAAGTGGAGGAGTAGATAAAGAAGATGTGGAAGACACAAAGACACACACACACACACACACACACACAATATTATTCAGCCATAAAAAAAAGAAGGAAACCTTGCCATTTGCAACATGGATGAATCTTAAAGGCATTATGCTCAGTGAAATAAGCCAGGCAGAAAAAGACAAACACCATATGATCTCACTTATATGTGAAATCTAAAGAACAAAACAAAAAACCAAGCTCATGGATATAGGAAATAGACTTGTGGTTGCTGGGGGTGAAGAGGGGTCAAAAGGTACAAATTTCCAGTTATAAAATAAATGTTATAAGGATGTAATGTAGAGCATGGTAACCATGGTTAATAATACTATATTGCCTCCTTGAAAGTTGCTTCTATTCTCTTGAATAGATCTTAAAGTTCTCATCACAAGGAAAAAAGTTATATAATTATGTATGGTGACAGATGCTAACTAGACATGGTGGCAATCGTTTCACAATATATACAAATACAGAATCATTATGTTGTACACCCGAAACTAATATAATGTAGCATATCAATTATACCTTAAAAAATAAAAATAACTTTTTTAAAAATTTATTTAAAAGAATAAAGTCAGTTAAGCATTCAACTCTTGATTTTGACTCAAGTCATGATCTCAAGGTCATGAGATTGAGCCCCGGGTCGGGCTCCGTGCTGGTCATGGAGCCTGCCTGGGATTCTCTCTCTCCTTCTTCCTCTGCCCCTCCCCTCCCTGCTCCCTCCTTGCACACTCATGCACACTCTCTCTGTCTAAAAAAAAAAAAAAAATAGGGGAAACCTGGCAGACACCACATTCACCAAGTGATCAGAGGTAATGTCACCAGTAATGGGACAAATCAACATCACATGGAAACAAAAAAGTTCAAATTTCCAAAAACTATACTCATTAGTAATCAACAAGTATGCAAAAAATTTTTAAATCATGTGCCACTTTACCCTATTAGACTGGCAAAAATTAATTTATTTTGAAAGAAAACAGTAATTTTAAATGCTGGTAAGTACACATGCGATAAAATGGACATTCTCATACACTGTTGAAAAGAATGTAATGGACACAAACTTTCCAAACAACAACTTGGAAATATCCATGGAGTGCCTTTGCCCAGTAGTTATACTTTTGCAAATTTACCCTAAGAAAATAATCACAGACATGGACAGAGATTTATGTATAGGAATGTTAATTATGCATTATTTATAATGGTGAAAAATTGGACCGAGTCTAAACAGAGAAGGGTTAAATTTATTATGGCATATACTGACTATATAATGGAATATAAGTAATATAATAGAGCCATGAAAAATCATGCTTCATGAGACTATATAATGGATTACTGAAAATATGTTACACAACATAGGGCACAGAATTTTGTATACAGACCAAATACACAGACACGCATTCATTGGAAAGAAATACACTAAAGAGTAAACAACAGCTATTTCTGAGTAGTTGGACCATGGGTGATTTCATTTTTTTCCCCAATAGTTTTCCATATTTTCTAAATTTTCTGAGATAAATATATGTAACATTGAAAACACTGTTGTGAGTTAATGACTAGTCAGTGCTTACTCTGTGCCAAGCCCTATGCAAAGTATCTAGTATGTATTATGTCATTTAATTTTCTCAATAAATCTGGGAGCTAGATAATGAGTGTTATTATTCTCATTTTACCAATTAAAAATCTAAGATCCAGGGAAGGTTAGTAACTTAACCGAGGTCACACAGTAGTAAGTGGTACAGCCAGTAAGTTGTAAGTGAAGTGGGTAATGATTGCAAAGCCTGCACACTTAACCATCAGTCATATCAGCGATTACCAAACATTCTCGTCTTGGACCCCTCTACACTTTTAAAAACTACTGAAACTCCCAAAGAGATTTTGTTTATGTGGATTATTGCTATTGATATGTCTACTATTTGCCATTCATAATGTTTAAAGCTGAGAAATGTTTAATTCATCTAAAAATCATGATGAGGGGCACCTGGGTGGCTCAGTCAGTTAAGCACCTGCCTTTGGCTCAGGTCATGATTCTGGGGTCCTGGGATGGAGCCCCATGTCAAGCTCCCCACTCAGCGGGGAGTCCACCTCTCCCTCTCCCTCTCCCTCTCCCTCAGCTCATGCTCTCTCTCATTCTCTCTCGTTCTCTCTCTCGAAAGAATAGATAAAATCTTTTTTAAAAAATAAAATAAAATAAATA
Organism: Zalophus californianus; assembly: GCF_009762305.2. Lineage (NCBI taxonomy): Eukaryota > Metazoa > Chordata > Mammalia > Carnivora > Otariidae > Zalophus > Zalophus californianus. The sequence goes on along the minus strand of NC_045601.1, from coordinate 11,235,736 downwards.
AAAATAACAATGAAACCCCATTACATGTTAATGGAAATAATATTTTTTATTAAAAACAACCCTATTTCCAAAAAAAAAATTATACTGAGAAGAATGGTATTATTTTATCTTTATGAAAATCTCTTAATGTCTAGCTTGACAGAAAATAACTAAATACCTATATCTGCTTCTTTTTTTAATTTTTTATTGTTATGTTAATCACCATACATTACATCATTAGTTTTTGATAGCATCTTAGTTTTATTGTGATAATTGTCTGGACTTTGTAGACCCCTTGGAAACAGTCCCAGGGACTTCCAGGGATCCTGGAAACACACTTATAGGATCACTACTGTACACTGAGTTTTTAAAGATCAAGGAGGAGGAGGAAGAGGAAGGAGAGGAGAAGAAAGGGTGGGGAGGGGAGAGAGGCGGGAGAGAAAGGAGGAGGAGGAGGAGGAGGTGGTGGTGGTGGTGGTGAGGTGGAGAAGAAGAAGTTGACTAGTGTTTACTGAGCATCAAACACTCATCACCACTTCAGACTCTCAGAAGGCACCAGCACAACAGTGGAGGGAGGGGCACTTTGCTCCGACCTGATTCATTAACTCAGAGCAAAATTATCTTCTAAGATGCCAGTCACTTCCAATCCACTGGTTGAGCCACAACCAAAATTTGGATCCAACTAGAATTCTGGAACCCTATTAGTCTTAGACACATCAGATCAAAAAGGACAGGGACGGGAAACTGGGCATGGCTTGCAGAGAGAACCAGCTCCATGGAGCCCACCCTGCTGGAGACAACGAGAGGAAATCCATGTAAGAAGCCAGATCACTGCATCATGAGTAATTTCCAACAAGTCACTGGTTCATCTGTTCATTCAACCAACATTTATTGAGCACGCGGTAGTTAGGGTGTCGTGCTAGACGCTAAGGCTACAAAGGAGAGAGGAAAATAATCTCTTGCTCGATTCTTAGTGTTAAACACAGCACCTCCCACGTGATAGGTGCTCCATAAATGCAGATGACAGATGAAGAGATGGACAAATGGCCGGATGGATGGAGAAATGGCCTAGTAACTGTCCGTAAGTAGCTCAGAGTCTATTAAAGGAGATAGACATAAACAAAGAATCACAAGCCTTGAAGAAAATGCTTAAATGGAGGTGTACAAACAGATACTCAACAAAATGTGATTTTCACCAATTGCCCATGAACACCATCACCCTGAAGACTCTGAGGGAAAGCAAGTGGAGGAAGCAGAGGAAGGTGGGCTCACTTCCAGGGGGAGAAGGAGTCCTGGCAGGAGCCAGGCCACACAGGATATGCAGGTACATGGGTCATGGAGAGGGTCCGGTCCCTAGACCTGGGCATGGGATCGTGGCTTGGTTACAGGACTAGGGAAGAGGCGTCGTTACTAGAACTCGGCAGAAGATTAAAGAATAATGAGCAGTAAATTCAACCTGATCTGATGGTGAGTTTTCTGAATGTCTGAACCAAGCTCCTGGCAGCCCCTCAGCATGGTTTCCATAGCCTGGGACAGGGCTCAGCCCCCAGGGGAAGGCCATGTGGCCACAGAAGTTGGGGGGGGAAAGTCTGGTGGAATAGGGACCTGAGTGAGGTTTTCTTCTCCCTCTGGGTAGCTCTCCTAACATTAAACCACTGTTAGCATTAATGTTTAACCCCTGTTAAGGAATATTCAATGAAACCCAGTTGCATGCACAGCCCAGAGCCTGGCACATAGCTAACACTCTACTACATTTTATTCCACATCATTCATTCCTATGACAGTGCTTTCCAGACACTGTAGACATACACTAAAACATCTAGTGTATTTCAAATTCCAAAGGCACCCAAGGCTGTAAATATTCTTGGAGTTGCGGTATAAATAGGATGAGAAAATTTTTGGTGCTATGTGGGAAGAAGCAACATAATATTCTCAGCCTAAAAATAGTTGGATTTGTTGTGACCATGTTTTTGTTTTGTTTTGTTTTGTTTTACAAAAAAAGGAAAATCAGTTCTCTGGCATTTCTAGGTATGGGAAAGGATTTGCAAACTGTAAATAAAATCCAAGGAGCTCAAACACTTACCTGTATAGTACTCTTCACACCAACCTTCCCAAGGACCTCACCTAGAAACTAGAGCAGCTCAAGCGTTCGTGAATGGGGTACATTAAATTAACTTATTTGTACCCACAACCAAAAGCAGAAGCTCCCCAACCCACGGAGGCAGGGGAAGAAAAAGTCTGGAGCCATCTGAACTCCATAAATAACTCATGGAGTTTTGCTCCCATGTGTGTGGATAGACAGTGGCTGTTATGCTGCTACATTCCAGAACCTTCTCTGATTTGCCCTGCCAGGAGGCAGGGCATTAAATAAACAAGATGTTTATTTAATGGATTCACTATGACGGTACTAGGAGTTGTATTTTCAGTGCTTATAATGCAGAAAATCAGTCAAAACTATGACAAATAAACTAAGGCAAGGAATAGCAACTGCCCCGGGCCAATCTGGCTTCTCAGATCCGAGGGCTTTATTGAATTCCATCAGGATACCTACCCAACACAAAATACATACTATTACAAACTTCTAAAGAGAGAAATTAAGGCCCCATTGATTGAGAACAAGGCAACAGAGATCCAAAAATGCCCCCAGGTAACACAGGCATGGGCAAAGCATCCTGAACTTCATACCTGAGCTCTGTTCCTTATAAAGAAAGCCAACTCGCAGGCTATGTCTCAATGAGAACTGCCACCATCTCAAAGGTCCCTCTGCTTCCCTCATGCCCTTCAGGTAGGATGTTAGGCCCCAAATCTCAACCTCTGAAGAGCTTAAGAGAGAACTTGGGATCCCTGGTGGCAGAGAGGGAAGGAAGAAGAAAGATAAGAGGGAATTATTTTCTATGCAAACTTTGAAAATCAAAGAGATTTTTCTCCTTTTGGGTGACCTTTGTCAGTGCGCTTTCCCAAGATAAATTTCATCTCTGCTAATCTCATAAACTAATATCAAAATTAAATACGGCATACTGCTTCATATAACATTTCTGTCTACGTGGCAACTCTCAAGATTGTCTATTTACCTAAGGAACTCTCACTGGGGGTTTCACTCTGAACCAGATCTAACGGCCCAAGAAAAGGGGATTACTGCTATTTACATATGACTTAATCACACTTACAGACTGCCTATGCTTTAAGTATAACACACTTCAGGCAGATGGGTGTCGAATAAGCCATCACCTCCAAGATCCTAGTAAGATGCTTCCCATGAACTAAAGCTGTGGCACAGTAAATAATACCTCGGGAACCTCAGAGAGAGGATGTATCTGCCAAAGGGCCCCATTTACGGGGAGTGGGAGCATAATTTAGACACTAGAAACATTCGGTTCAAAATAATTAAAGGAGAAAATAGGCTTGATTCAGGTCTGCCTCCCATCCTGGACATGCTGTATCAGACCCAATTGAACTTGTGGGATACTTAAGGGAAAAGTTTCCTGAAAGGCACAGAAAACCACTGTAAGATTAGAAAGGATTTAAGTGTTTTTCTTTATACAGAACCCTCTGGCTTATATACAAAATTTGCAATAGTGAAACCAATTCTTGGAGCCCTGAATTTTGGAACGGAGGTGGGGAAATAAGACAAAGTGGCCTATCCAAGGAGCAAGAATAATCCGGCAAGGGCACCTGGGTGGCTCAGTTGGTTAAGCGACTGCCTCCGGCTCAGGTCATGATCGTAGAGCCCTGGGATCGAGTCCCGCATCAGGCTCCCTGCTCGGCAGGGAGTCTGCTTCTCCCTCTGACCCTCCCCCCTCTCATGTGCCCTCTCTCTCTCTCATTCTTTCTCTCAAATAAATAAATAAATAAAATCTTTTAAAAAAAAGAATAATCCGGCAAAAAAACAAAAACAAAAAACAAACACAAAAACCTAGAATTAAAAGATGGCAGAAGGAAGCAAAACTTCAGAGACAGTGAAATGATCATGGGTCACCAGGGATCCTAAGGAAGGGAGGGCCCAATGGATAGAGCACAGATGTAAACACATGGCACTGTACTGTCAAAACCCACAGAACTGGACAACACCAAGAGGGAACCCAGATTAAACTATAGACTTTAGGTGATAAAAATGTATCCATATTGGTTCATCAGTTATAACAATGTACCACACTAATGCAAGATAATAATGGGCAACACTGTGAGGGCAAGGAATATGGGAACTCAGTGCTTTCTACTCAATTTTTCTGTAAGCCAAAAACTGCTGTAAAAACAAAGGGAAGGGGCGCCTGTGTGGCTCAGTCGGTTAAGCATCTGCCTTCAGCTCAGGTCATTATCCCAGAGTCCTGGGATCGAGTCCCACGTCAGGCTCCCTGCTCAGCGGGGAGTCTGCTTCTCCCTCTCCCTCTGCCACCCTCCTACCTCCCCCTGCTTGTGTTCTCTCTCTCTCTTAAATAAATTAATAAAATATTTTTTAAAAATAAAATAAAAATAAAGGGAAGACAGGAGTCAATGTAAGTTAGGAGACCAAAAAAGAATCCAAATAAGAAAGAAAAACCATTGCAAAGCGCTGTTGTTGGGGTATTAAATGTCCATGCAAGGCATAAAGATTAGCAGTTGGACACCCCATGCATTATATTTAACTTTTTCCAGGCTGGTGCACTGCCTCAGGGATATATATGTTCAGAATCAGGAGCAGGGCTGTTTTGTTGTGTACCTATAATAGGGCAATAATAATTATCAATGAGTACACCTCAGAATAAAGAAAGAAAAACTATGCTTCCCTAAGATATCTGGAGGAGATGCAGACTTAATGTCTGCTTTCCTTTGGCTCCAACATCAATATTTATATGAAGCAACAAAAACAAAATAAGGAAAATACCTGTTTGCTGGTAAAGTCGAAGACCAAATTTTGCCACCCCCCCCAAATTTAAAGGGCAGCAATTTAAGTAGCTGGTACTTCCCTACTGGTTTTCTGATTTTCTTTTCTCTCTTTTTTTTTTTTTTTTGAAGATTTTATTTATTTATTTGACAGAGAGAGAAAGCACACACAAGCAGGGGGAGCTGCAGGGAGAGGCAGAGGGAGGAGCAGGCCCCCCACTGAGCAGGGAGCCAGACTGGGGCTCGATCCCAGAACCCTGGGATCACGACCTGAGCCGAAAGCAGACAGACAACCGACTGAGCCACCCAGGTGCCCCATGTTTTCTGATTTTCTTTCACCCTATACAGGCTAGGCCATCATCATCATCGATACCTACTTGGGCCCAAATGACCGAGTTTTATTAGACGTTCTTAGAAAATCTAACTTAAATACATGGCTTAAGCCAATGTTTCCTTTATTTTGACTTAATTTTTCTCTTAATTTGACTGCAGAATTGATTGTAAAACCTAGACAGGACGTTTCTTCTGTTTATTAACCACGATAGCTAACGTTTTATTAAAAATTTTTTTGAATACAGCTGACATAGTGTTACACTAGTTTCAGACGTACAACACAGTGATTCGACAAGTCTATACATTATGCTCCGCTCACTCCAAGTGTAGCTACCGTCTGTCAACATACATTGCGGTTACAATGTTGCTGACTACCTTCTTGACGCTGTGCCTTTTATTCCCTTGAGGTATTCATTCCATCACTGGAAGCCTGTGTCTCCCACCCAACTTCACGCATTTTGCCCACCCTCACACCCTCCTCCCACTCTAGCAACCATCAGTGTGTTCTCTGTATTTATAGGCCTGATTCTGCTTTTTGTTTGTTTATTCATTGTGGTTTTTTTTAGATTCCACACATGAGTAAAATCCTATGGTATTTGTCTTTCTCTGACTTATTTCACTTAGCATAATACCCTCTAGGTTCATCCGTGTTGTCCACAAATGGCACAACCTCATCTTTTTTATGGCTAAATAATATTCTTCTGTGTGTGTGTGTGTGTGTGTGTGTGTGTACACTCTATCTTCCTATCCATTTGTCTATTAATGGACACTTAGACAGCTCAACACGAAAATAACAAGTAATCCAATTAAAAAATGAGCAGAGGATCTGAATAGAGATTTTTTCCAAAGAAGACATTCAGATGGCCAATAGACATATGAAAAGATGCTCAACATCACTAATCATCAGAGAAATGCAAATCGGAACCGCAATGAGTCACCACCTTCCACGTGTCAGAATGACTAAAATCAAGAAGACAAGAAACAATAAGCATTGGAGAGGATGTGGAGGAAAAGGAACGCCTGCACTCTGTTGACAGGAACATACATTGGTGCAGCCACTGAGGAAAACAATATGGGAGTTCCTCAAAAATTAAAAATAGAACTACCATATGATCCAATAATTCCACTGCTGGGTATTTACCCAAAGGAAACAAAAACACTAATTCAAAAGGATATGTGCACCCCTCTGTTCATTGCAGCATTATTTACAGTAGCTAAGAAAGAGAAGCAACCTAATAGCTACCATTTGTTGACAGCTATAGCTGACACTGCTCCAAACAAGAGAAACGGGTAGCCAGTTAATTCTTTAAATGAGTAATTCCTATTTATTCTCATTGCAGGAGGAATCTCAAAAGAATGGGAGGTATTATTTTTTCCTTCCTCATTCCACTCTGCCAGGACATGGGGGAGAGGGGAGCACAATGCAGGGGGCTTTAAAATCCTGCCTGTCTGAGGGACAAAGTAACAGAAGTCCACCAGGGTCCTGAAAATGAGCACCCCCAACTGCCAGGCTTTCATCTGCAAATGTAGTCCTAAGAGGAGAGGTTTCTCCAGGTGAAGTTGCTGGAGGCAGAGGTGGTTCTACCCTGGGGGAACAGGGGAAGGTCTAGATAACGGGAAAACGGGGATGATTGAGAGGGGCCAGGACCTGCGCACAACTCTGATGGGGCTGGGTGTAGGTCCTGGAGAGACAGATGCCTGAAGAGCTGGGTAAGATCTCTACACTCCCCTGACCATAAAGAGGACAGAACCGCCAGCCTGGGCCAAGATAGCTCGTTGGCAATGAGTGAAAGACTTTCAGATAGAACTCCTCTTCTGTTCTCTGGAACCTTGTATAGCAGAACTTTTATACGATATTCTAAGGGGCGAAGGTGACCAGTGCCCTGCTGCCCCTGGCCATACCGGCTCACAACAGTCAACTGTTAAACTTTCAGGAATTTTGTGAGCCAATCGTTTTGTTTTGTTTTTTGATTTTATTTATTTACTTGAGAGAAAGAGAGTGAGAGAGAGAGAGAGAGAAGGAGCAGGGGGGGAGGAATAAAGGGAGAGGGAGAGGCAGACTCCCCGCTGAGCAGGGAGCCCAACGTGGGGCTCGATCCCGGGACTCCAGGATCGTGACCTGAGCCGAAGGCAGATGCTTAACCGACTGAGCCACCCAGGAGCCCCTGTGAGCAAATTGTTAAACAGTCATTATTGGGCTCCTGGGTGGCTCGGTCATTAAGCGTCTGCCTTCGGCTCAGGTCACGATCCCGGGTCCTGGGATCGAGTCCTGCATCGGGCTCCCTGCTCAGCGGGGAGCCTGCTTCTCCCTCTGCCTCTGCCTCTCTCTCTCTCATGAATAAATAAAATCTTTTTAAAAATTTAAAAAAAGAAACACAGTCATTATTAAAAATTAAATGTTACAATTAAATAAATTACATTAAATATAAAAAGCAATAAATACACAAAACTCCTCATTTCCGAAGTATTTGCCTACATTTTACTATAATCGATGCTCTCGATGGCATCTCTCTTTACTATACCTGAACGGCGGATTATCAGCGGCCGCTGCACATCTCTTGCCAACTCTACGCACAGTGATGGCATGTTGGTAGCTTGAGATCAGCCTGGATAGGACTATTTATACCACAGAAATTGGCAGACCCTACAGATCAGGGCTCAATGGATTGTTCTAGACCAGGAGTCAGCAACTATGGCACATGGGCCAACTATAGCTCACCACCTGTTTTTATAAAGTTTTATTTTAACACAACCATGCCCATTCATTTATGCCTTGTCTAGCAGCAAAAGCTTTTGCTGCTTTCTGTCTATAATGGTGGAGTAGTTAAAACAGAGCCTGTGTGAACTGCAAAGCCTAAAATATTTATTATCTGTTCCTTTACAGAAAAATTTTGTTGACCCCTGATCTAGATTGAAGAAAGTGATGGAGAATTGTGGTGATCATTTCACGATATATACAAATACTGAATCATGCATTATATTGAACATCTGAAACTAACATGACACCATATGTCAATTATATCTCAATTTTTTAAAAAAGTGATGGAGAAAATGTTAACAATGCAGATTAAACTTAAAAATGTGTTGTGTCCATGGCTCTGTAGTTGTGAGTAGCATAAAAAATTAAAGAAATATTCTTCCAATATTCAGAACTATTATCCAATTTAGTAAAGAAGCTACATCTAGTGACACTACAGACTAGTGAACTTCTGAAACACATCTTCATTATTTTACTTCCATATAACCCATTAATGAAATTAAAAATATCAACCAGGTTCTATGTCAAAAGTATACTCAGAGCCCCAGTTTTAAACATCTAGCAATAGGCGTAGCACTGAATGCTCTCACTGAATGCACACTATTTTGGTAAATGGCATGCCTTTCTGCTCAATGTTTGGTTTAAAAAAAAAAAAAAAAAAGAACCTCTCATGTATCTTGTATTCAAGTGTCGTGGAGTATATTCATAACCTGCCATATGTATTATGTCACTTAACAATATGATGATTCTGGTATTATAAATCTCATTCAGTAGGTGAAATAATAGAGATAAAAGGTTAAGAAACACCAGACAACGTTGAAGCTAGGATCTGAACCTAGATTTACTGAAAACCTGAGTACATTTGCTTGGAAATTATAATTTTAGTAGCCATTATTTGAGAGAATACACTATAATGTTTAAAAAAAAATCAACTGTTGGGGCACCAGGGTGGCTCAGTTGGTTAAGCGTCCAACTCTTGATTTCAGGGTCATGAGATCTAGCCCTGCATCGGGCTCCTCACTGGGTGTGGAGCCTGCTTGGGATTCTCTCTCTCTCTCCCTCTGCCCCTCCCCCCACTCTCTCTCCCCCCCTCTGGAAAAAAAAAGTGTTAAAAAAAAAATCAACTGTGAACTCATTCTCTAATGTAAGTTTATGTTATTAATTACAATATCAATATATATTTGCAAAAGTTATGTGTGAAACACTTCTTTATTCTATAGGCAGTGCTTGGTATGGATCCATAAACCCCTTGTGATAATTCAGAAACTTTGAAAAGAGTTCCTATTGATTATCTTTAAGATCCTTCTTGCTGCCAGACCACAATCCCCACCATATACTTGAGCCCAGACTTTGCTCCCTTCCCCAGGAACTATTGTTCTCTCTCCTTCTGGAACACCAGTTGGCTTCATCAGATTTCCCACCCAGCCTGAACTGCATGGTCTGGCCCCATGTGCTGTCTTCCTACCACACTGGTCTTCTATGCTTTGGGGGCCTTCCAGGCTGGCAACAGGGTAGGGTTGTTGCTTGCAAAGGCTCTGTGGTGACAGAGGGCAGACAGACAAATAGACTTAGACCACTGAGAGCAAGTCGGAGTGACAGGAATGCAGGATTTCGGAAAGGAGAAGTTAAGAGTCCCTGGGAACAGTTTTAAGCTGGTAAATTACACAATCTGACTCGTGTTTTGTTGATTTTTTTTTTTAAATGATGTCACATCTGTAAAAGATTGAGTCCCACCACATCCTAACCTTCCCCTTCTGCCCAGAGAAAAGGAGGCAGGGTCCAGCGCAGCTGGTGGCTTTCCCTGGGCCAAAACCAGGCTGGAGACCCAGGAGAAAGGCCAACACCAGAGGCAGGAGAGCAGAGGGACCGGAAGCTTCTACCCAAGAAGCCGAAGGTCACAAACCTCAGGAGGCCCCAGCCAGTGTGCAGCCCCGAGCCCCACAGCCCAGCCTCAGAAGGGCGCAGACAGCAGTAGGGTGTACCTGGAGCTTTTGGGGGGCCCCTGGCTCAGTGGGGCGCTGCTGTTAGCAGTTCACTTTGGTGCGTTGCCCAAGAGGGGGGAGGCACGGAGCATAAACAGACCATCTAAACAGCAATGAGAATTACATTTCACAGAAATCAAATTCTTAATTTTTCTCTTTTACTTTCTTGGGTCAGTAATAGTTGTGGTTTTGATAACAATGGGCTAAAAAGAAACATATAATGAACTTGGTAATGCTTTGAAAGTCATCAATTATTTAATCCAAGAAGGTGAATAATCTAGACGAAAGCATGGAGGGGAAATTGCATTATTCTTTATATCTGGAGTCTGTGTTACGCTAAACTCCTGCCAGGGATAGAGCCCCGTACAAAGCTCAAATGTCTCCATGGGATAGCGAGGTTCCGGTGCGTGTTGGTTTACAGCAGACAGGTTGGGAGGGCAGAGGACCCCCCCCCCCGCCCCCACCCAGCACCACCATCCAGGGAAAACAGAAAGAATAAGAGGGAAAACAGAAAGAATAAGGGGGAAAAGGCCATGATTCTGGGCTGCAATCTTTGATGAGAGGAAATTCCTGGGTTTTTTTGCCCTTGAAATGAACACACATCCTACCAGAAACAAATCTCTGCAAGGTGCTCTACCCTTCCCAGCCACAGTTTGCTTGCCAATTCCCTACTTGGCCATTTATAATCTCACACCCACTGCTATCCTTACACTAACAACTATTTCAAAAGAGTAGCAGCGGCTCACCTTATTGCCAAACCCACTGGCTCCTTTTAAGTTCTTCTTCTCCTTAGGTTCCATAACACTAGACTGCCTATCCTTATAACCAGGCCTCTGTCAAAAGAAAAAAAGGAAAATGGTTTGATGTCTAAAATATGCAGATTGAAGGAGAGGCAGGAGGCCAAGACAACATTAGTATTTCAAGTGTATGCGTCTGAAACGTGTTGCCAAAACAGAGAGTGGGAAGTTGGGAGAACAACGTGGCTGGGGGAGAGGCGTTCAGCAAGCTCTCGGAGACGTAGAAACCCCGTCAGGGTAGGGGGCTAGCTACACAAAAAGAGTCGCTCAAGTCCTGAGAAACAGTGCAGCCATGTAGAGAAAAAAGAGGGGCCGCGGGGAATTCCGCTTCCTGCCCTGCAGCCCAGTCTGGGCCACTGACATATTTTTCCGAAACCTTGCTTATTTTCTCCCATTCAAAACTGGCTCCCTGTCGATTCAGTTCTGAGGGCCTGTGTCTGGCTTCCACGGCCCCTAAAAGCCTCTACCTTTCCCACTTGGTTCCACACCACAGTGAGACAGCTTACCCCCGCCTGGGGCAGGACCATCTCCCTCACCTTGATGGGCTCCCCAGCCCCTGCTGGCCAAGAGAAGCCTCTGCTCCAGCCAGACTCCTTCTCTGCATCCGCTTCTCCCCTGTGCCTTCCTCCCCTGCTTCTCCCTTGGGATCATCACGTAACAGGTTCCTCCAAGACTGACTTCTCTTTCCCCCTCCCTTCCTCCGAGCACATCCTTCTCTCAACCACGTTGGCAAGAGGGCTGTCTTTGAGCATGTTTATGAATCTCTGCCACGTCCTATGATAGAGCGGGTATGGAAGACATTCTTTTTCTTTTAAACATTTTTTTAAGATTTTTTTTTTAAAGATTTTATTTATTTATTTGAGAGAGAGAATGAGATAGAGATGGAGAGCACATGAGAGGGGGGAGGGTCAGAGGGAGAAGCAGACTCCCTGCCAAGCAGGGAGCCCGATGCGGGACTCGATCCCGGGACTCCAGGATCATGACCTGAGCCAAAGGCAGTCACTTAGCCAACTGAGCCACCCAGGCGCCCCCTTTTTTTAAGATTTTTATTTATTTATTTATTTGACAGAGAAAGAGCGCGCACAAGCAGGCGGAGTCGCAGGCAGAGGGAGAGGGAGAAGCAGCCTTCCCGCTGAGCAGGGAGCCCGATGCGGGGCTCGATCCCGGGACTCTGGGACCATGACCTGAGCCGAAGGCAGTCGCCCAGCAAACTGAACCACCCAGGTGCCCCTTGGAATACATTCTTGATTGACTCATTGATTGATTGCCTACTATGTGAAACTCTGCCTCAGTAAAATGAGGGAACCGATCTTTTGTGGTATCAAAGGAGTTTCTGTTTGCAGAAAGGAAGTTATTTATCACCTGTCCTTTTCTTCTTGGGGTAAGATACACATCATGTACAATTTACCATTCTGGCCACTTTCCAGTGTACAGGTCAACAATGCCGTTCAGTACATTCCATGCTGCTGTATAGCTATCTCCAGAACTTTTTCCTCTTCCCAAATTGAAACTCTGTCCCCATGAAACACTAATTCCACATTCCCTGCTCCCCCCCCCAACTCACACACACCCCCCTGGCAACCACCCTCTACTCTCTGTCTCTACAAATTTGACGAATCTAGGCACCTCCTGTAAGTGGGATCACTCACTCTCTGTTCTTTGGTGACTGGTTTATTTCACTTAGCCTAGCATCCTCAAGATGACTGCATATTCCTTTAGCGATTACAGACTCTCATATTTAGAAATCCATTCATTTCTAAGTATTTGACAACTAGAACGGGAAGAACACTGGCCACATGAGAAGAAATCAAGACCAACCCCTTGCCAGCCACAAAGGAGCCATATTCCAGCCCTGCCCTCCCCAAACCGGAGCTCATAGGCAGCTTCTCAAAAGCACAGCTGCTTCAGAACAGAGGGAACACCGTGTCTGAAGCAACATGGTGAGGAAACAGCTCTGCACCTGGTGTGGGTTGCCGGCTTCATCATCTTACTTTACCTTCACAATTCAGGGAGTCACTGCTTCATCTCCATTTTGCAGATGAAGAAACCAAAGCGTAAAGAGACCAAGTCATTTGTCCCAAATCACTGCCGGGAAATACTGGAGCGGAGACTCACACACTCGGACTGATGTCCATTTGACCCCAGATGTCTTGTCCCTCAACACTCATTGCCTACCCCCCACCCCAGACCCCCATCCAACATAGAGGGAAGTGAGAAAAATCAACTAGACACCCCTAGGACCTGAGAGAAATAGTTTGTAAGATTTCAGTGAAGAAAAGCATGCAGAGAAGGTGACTTTAAAACAGCCTGAGTATATAAATTGTGATCAGACTATTAAAGTCTCTTTTAAAGAGAAGAACAAATGGGCTTCAAGGGTAATAGGAGGAATCTCATTATCAGATGGGTTTTCATAAAGGTTGTGAGTTTCCTTCCCCGGGAGACTGCAGGAGGAGGAGAGGCTCAAACCTGCCTAGATCAGACCTGCCTGGAGGCAAAGAGGTGACCCGGGGGGGTCTTGGGGGACTCCCCCGGCACTAGAAGTCCCTGAGGTGATACTTGTAAAACCTTTGAGTTCCTAAAAGAAAGGCTGTCTAGAAACACTAGGTAAGTGTCATAAATATGCATGTGTATTTCATCCCCTGTCATCAGCCTCATCCTGCTGGGTGGGGTGCATGTCTAACACTCTCCAAATTTAAGGGGCAATGTCCCCTTTGATTACAGGGCATTCGGCAGTGAACTAAGTTTCAGACTAACTCCAACCTGCTTTTAAGCAGCATCTTTTACATTCAGGCTGAGCGGTGAGTTTGCCTTGAAGTGAATATTTCCCTGAACAGGGAAGATGCTAGCTTTTCATTTTAATGTCCTTACAGCTCTTTCTATATGCATTGCCTCAGAGGCTGAGTTTGTCAAGATATGTAAACAGCAAAATCCAATGTGCTTTGCTTGAGATGACCCAGTCTACTGAGGCAGATTAAGTCTAGTGGAAGGTGACTCCCAAGGCATCTTATGTTCAGAATTACTTTAAAAGGAAAAATGAAACTGAGCGCGCACCCTTTCCAAGTGACAGGAGCCATCGAAACACCACAGACGTTCTTAGGGATAAACCTGTGGTCAGAGCTAAGATTTTTCTAGAGCAGACATAATCACTTTTGGTCTTTGTTCATTCTGCCAAATTCTTTAAGCCCCTAGAGCCCATATTCAATTTCCACTCTCCTTGTGGTTGTAAAAGGGACCCAAGTAAGGTCCGCATCCTTCCATCAAGAATTAGTTTGTGACGGGACCACTTGGCCACTGCCAATATATCCACCTGCTCCTCCAGGTTCTCAACACCCCCAAACTTCCCCATCAGTTGTTGTGAAATCCTCAATGCACATGGTGTTTTGAAGCTGCCTGTGTTCTATGGCTTCTGATAGAACTTCATTTTAAGGATTATCCAGATCTCCATTGTCTAAAAATGTTATTTCCTATGTGGTAATTATATAAATGTCTGCATGGATTCAGACTGGTATTTGCTAATCTTTGTACAAAATAGAATTGGCTCCAAAGCATTAGTATGTGTGTGTGGCGGGGGGGGGGGGGGGGGGGGGGGGTGGAGGACAATGAAGTAATTTCTGTGCATATTGAAATGTGGAAATTCTGTCTTCTACAAATGTGGTTATACCTAATTCCCAAGACTACTGCCTTCCTAGCATTTGCAGAGCAACTGATGTCAACGACGGACCTCTCACCCTACCTAGAACGTACTCTTTCTTACTATACAATCGATGTATTGACAAAAAGCTGTAGAAGGCTTTTGATCTATTTGTATATTTTTATTAAGAGGAGTCAGAACAGGGGCACCTGGGTGGTTCAGCTGGTTGAGTGCCTGACTTCAGCCTATGTCATGATTTCAGGGTCCTGGGATTGAGCCCTGCATCCGGCTCGCTCTTCCGCAGGGAGCCTGCTTGTCCTCCTCCTGCCCCTACCCCACCCCACCATGTGCACACGCACTTTCTCAAATAAAATCTTTCAAAAAAAAAAAAAAGAGGAGTCAGAACACATATATACACAGCCACCAAAATAATCAGTCAATCCAGTTATTTCAGCTACCTTCCCATCACTGAGGGACAAGGTAGCACCACGAGAACCCTGAGCGCTCTAGCAGTACATGGTGACTGCTAAAGTGGAGGAAAGACCACGATAGCCAAGCCATGACCCAGCCATTCTGCCCCGGATTTATTCATTGAGGGGACGGAGCACTGGCTTCCTGGTGCTGGTGGACTTCTAAATTTCCAAATTCGCCGTTGTCTGCTCTCTCTCATAGCACCATGAGTGAGTCATGACCGTTCCTATGCAAGAGATGGTAATAGGGGCAAGATGAGGTGCACAAATTTGGAGATCGCATTGCCTCTTATAGTTGAAATATAAAATTAATATGTACAAATCAGAGAGACATGCAAAGCCTCCTAAAATTAGAGAAAGACAGACCCACAGCTCGTAAGACATGATAGTCACCTGACTGATTAGGTTAAAATCTAAAGAAAAAATATATTTGTCAGGAGGGATGGACAGTCATGGAAACATGGAAAAACTGCTTATAAGTTTGACTGACAGGGGAGGGCTGGCAGGCCCTGGGGCACAATAACTTCCCTGAGAAAGATAACCAGAGCGGGTTCTCAGAGCCTGATGCCAGTAAGCACTCAAATCCTTTCACCTGGGCCCTTGTTAGAAGTCCGTGCTCACCGGCAATCTTGCAACTATAATGTGCCTTCACAGGTCACAAGCACATTTCAAAATAATAAGTCAGGATTCTGGTCTACACATCAGCCTTTTTGAGTTCAGTTAATGTGAGTCCACCCCCATGAGACAGATCCAATGAAAACCATCTTCCTCCACATCCAGTCTTCACCCATTCTTCAAAACAATGAACTCATACTGTTGACCAAAGTGGGTTGACATAGAACACATTATCGATTATTATATATGAATCGCCATGTTAGCAGCACAGGGTGCTAACACTCAGAAGAACATTATTCCATTTAGGAGAGAAATGTCAATAAATGAATTTCCCATCTTGTAAACTTTGAGGGCTGGCAATTTGAGGGCAGAGGCTGGGTTTTTATCTTTTATGTATTTACACTTTATGTTTATTTCGCCCTCCGTGAGGCCTGGCCCAGGTCTGGGTTATGAGTTCACAAATAGGTGTTCGTTTACCAAGTGAGCGAGGGACACAGTGCAGCTAACTACGACTACGTGACATAGAAGTAAGCGAAGCAGCCCCGGCCCAGGGAACCAGAGGGCAAGGCCTCCAACTCCAGCAGTTCCAGAAGGAGAGTCCTGACTTCTAGACAGAACCCAGTCCATCCCCAGAGCATCGACCAGCAAACAGGTCACTTTCTGGATTTCTTTCCACCACATCCTCTTTGACCCCCAGCAGAGTATGGGAAGGGGGAGGAAACCCTTGGGGAGCGTGAGTCTGACCATGAGCTCCCTGTGCGCCTCAGCCTGGATGCCTCCTGAGGTCACCGCTGATATGTGGCCGTCTCTGTTTAGATGTGACTGTAAGCAGCCACAGTGAGAAAGCATTGTCAGTTCTCTCTCCCTGCTCACTGGGCGAGAAAAGATTTTTCATTTCATACATCATTTACAACTTGCTGCTGTGATTCTAAAAAACCAGTGGGCTTTATCGAGTTAATGAGCAAGAAAAACATATTTGGTGAGCGTGTTAATTTTTTTGAATGTTCTGCAGAGCCCAGGACATTAGGCAACACGCACAGGGCAGCTGGGCACACCAGGGAGCGCCTCCTCCCCCCAGATTCATTCCACCCAACAATGGGGGCACCTGGCTAGTCACTAATAAGTCAGCAAATGCGTCTTAGTAGAAATTGAACAGCAAACACGTCATTGACTTTGCACTCTCTGCATTGTCTCTACTCAGGAACATTTGGGACCCTGGGCAAAAAATCACCATTGGCCTGATTGAGTTTCTCTTCCACATACCGGTCTTCACAGCAAGAGAGAGGAGCAAGCAGGGCAGCTTCGAGGACAAATCAGGTCAAAAGGGGGAAGAAAGCATACCGAATCTCAGTGCTTGGGATTTTCAAAGTGATATAAGACCATCTATCTCAAGAATGATGTGGTAATGAAGGTGAAAGCCTAGACACTGGGCTCTGTCAGAGGACCAAAATGAGATATCGAAGTAAGTCTTAATTTATGAAAGGACCTTTTTAGAGTTCTTATTCTTATCTATCAAAATCTCTGATACTCCAAGCTGGTTGAATACATCTCAGCATTAATCTGCCCATGAAACCACTGAACCAAAAGCATCACATTCATTGCATCTTCCTTTCTGTCTTTGAGTTTGATCTTAAGTGAGACATTTGAGATTGACCTCAGGAAGTTCATGGTGTTAGCAAAACTTGCACCCACAACTGAAAAGGCATGGATGTACTTTTCTCACTTCTCTTCCACACATGGATGGTGAGTAGATTTTTCTCTTATTAGAGATGGAGAAATGTTTGAGCACTATTAAGCATAAACACAAATGATAGCTCTACACAAACCAACAATGGGTAGGGACAACATTTTAATACATCACACAACTCATTTAAAGAGGGTAAAGAGGGTCAATTTCTGGACCCCCACCCATCACAAAGATCACTGGTCATAAACACATGCACGCACACACATACTATTCACACACACAATTCAAAACTCCCAGAGAGCAGTAGATCACTTAGATGAAGCAAATGGCACAGGAGACAGAAACTGGTTGTTTTCTAGATAAGAAAAAAATGCAAAACAGTCTATTTCAGAAAAGATACAAAATAAGGATCAGTATTTTAGGGAGGAACATAATTCTGTTTTGTTGGAGAATATGAATCCAGGAAACACTTTTGTATTCTGATATTTAATGGTATTTTGTATTCGTTCCCGCGGTGGTTGCAATAAAGCTCTACGTAACAAAGACACCAGTTTTCTGTAACCAAGAGCACAGCCAAGATATTATCTCCGGAAGACTGGGGCTCATTCGCACCCTAAGTGGGGTTCTATCTCTGGTGCCTGGTAAATGGTGAGGAATGTCAGGAAGAGTATCTTAATTTGCAGAGGATTTTTGGAGAAATGGGAAGAAGAGAGCTGGGAATGGCTGCCTCGGGTATCCCCCATGTGGGACCGGCCACACAGTGCTCCCAGCCCTATCACCGCCATGGGCTGTCCCTGTCAGGCAGTAAGGCCAACAGTCTGCCCTATAAATGGAGCCAAAGGGATGCCTGACATGTCCTCTGGCACAACCCTCACTCAGGCCCTCAATAACTTCCCCCCTCTCAACTTCAGGCTCACTCTTCCCAGCCCAAAGCAAGAGATGCTGCAGGTGTGGAGTGCAAAAGTAAGGCCTGGCCTGACCACATACACAGTGAGGAGAAACAGTGAGAGACGCAAGATCAGGCAAGAGAAAGCTGCCTGGGCTAACCTGGGGTGGGGGAAGAATATTCTAGTAAGGTTGGAAAAAAGCATCCCTCCCTCTCTCACTGAGCACTGGCCTTCAGTGCCACCTGGCCCAACAATAGCCACCAACGATACCATCCCACCCAGCTTCCTGTGAACACACCCTATGTGGCTCTTGTGAGTTGCACACTCGTGTGACCCCCTTCCCCTGGGTGCAGGCAGGACCTGTGGCTTGCTTCTGGCCCACAGAAAACAGCAAAGGTGATTAGACAGCCCTTCCTGTCGCATCATATATCACATCATATCCTCCATTCTAGAAACCAGACTGAGATTCTCTTGATCACCACAGTAGGCAGGATAATGCCTCTCCCTCCCCTCCCCCGACCCCCTCCCAGCCAAGGTGTCCACTCCTAATTCCAGAAACATGTTCCATGATGAAAGAGACTCAGCAGATGGTAGACTTCCAAGCAGGGAGATTATCCTGGATTATCCAGGTGGGCCTGGTCTAATCATGCGACCCTTAAAAGCAGAGAACCTTCTCTAAAGAGTCAGAAAGAGAAGGCAGAAGAGGAGCAGGTGAGATTCTCAGCATGAAAGGCTTCAACACACCATTGCTGGTTCTGAGATGTAGGGGCCAAGTTCAAGGACCAGGGAAAGGCCCCCAGGAACCAACAGCAGCCCCCACCTGATAGCTAGCAAGGAAACAGGAACTCCAGTCCTACAACCACAAGGAGCCAAGTCCTGCTAACAACTGGAAGGAGCTTAGAATCAGCTACTTCCCCAGAACCTCCAGAAAGGCTCATAGCCCTTCCAACATCTTACAGGACCCAGATCAGAGGAAACCAGCTGAGCCATGTTGTGTCAAGATCTCTGAAGAATGGAACATATAAAATCATGCATTCGTGTTGTTTTAAGCCACTAAATTTGTGGTAATTTGTTACAACAGCAAAAAGAAACTTGAAGAAGATGCAAAAGGACCCCTGAGTCAGAGCTGAGAGCAGCCCCAGCTGACAGTCACCAAGAACCTCTCAGTCCCGCAACCACAAGCTGAAGTCTGCCAGCTGCCACATGAGCTTGAAAGAGGACCCCAGGCCCCAGACAGGAACTCCTTCTGGCCGACACCATGACTGCAGGCTTGTGAGACCCCAAGCAGAGGACTCGGCTAAGCCATGCCTAGATTCATGACCCAGGGAAAGCGAGATGGTAAATGTATGTTGCCTTAAGCCCCCAAAGTCATGACTACTTGTTTACACAACGAGCAGAAACTAATACGACACCCCTCCAGAAGAGTGGTTCATGCTTCCACTGGACCACAATATCCCAACACCTAAACCAAGTTACTAACTCAGGAAAGGGAGTGTGGAGTCTGGTGTGTAACACAAAAGTTAGAGCTTAGGATAAAGATTTAACATGATTGGGCACCTATGACCCGCAAATACAGATTCTCCCTTTTCCACCAGAATAAAAATCAAACTGAAGTCTGACAACCAGGCTCTAAACCAGAGTAATGGCTGCTCTGTACAATGGTGACACAGGTTCTCTGACGAGGACAAAATCAAGAGCTAACTCCTTTTTTCAACAGTCATGCAGGAATATCCATCTATAACTCTATTTCAGTTGTTGTTTCCTAAGGTATTTTACCAGATTGATGACAATACAAGGCAAAACCCTCTCATGTTTAAGTGACAGAAACTCCAGTGCAAATAGGATTGAACTAAAAAGGAAAAGGGTTTGGAAAGTCAAGTGCAGGCAGGGCTGAAAACCCTGGTCTCACTCCAGCTATTCGTTCTGCTCTCCTCTATGTTCACTTTATTCTCCAACTGGCTCTTCTCTTGTGTGATAAGATGACGGCCAGCAGCCCACCGGTCATCCTCCTTTTACCCTAGACGTTACAACGCAAGTCCCGGGCCTGACTCCCATTGGCTCATTCAGGCCATGTCACTGCTGAACAGGCACTAGGGAGCCACTAGGGAGAAGAGGAGACAATTTGCTTATTGGACAAAGCTGGGAGCATATGCCATCTCTAGAGCATAAGGTGGGGAGTCCAAGCCCATCCTTGTGGACTGAGAGTCTGGGAGGGGTGCTTTCCCTAAAGAAAAGTTAAGAAGCAGTGTCAAAAGAAGGACAAGAAACATTAGATGGTCAAAACCAAAACCTCTGTGCTTCTATAAGCCACCTTACTTAACCATTTTTGACTCTGAGTGGCATTGGGCAATTTTTAAACACCAAATCAGTTTTCTAAGAAAAAAAGGCTATCACCCCATAAAAACATCCAGGTCTTGTGTCCAGGTTAGACTGTGTCCTAGACAGTCCCCTCCATCTTTCCAGTGTAGGATTCTAACTCTATTGGGAACCTAACTGGAAGACGTGTCCAGTCTGCCAACATGGCTGCCTTTGAAATTATCTTTGAAAAGAAGAACATTCACCCGAGTGTTGGAAAAACCAGCCCTATCACGACCTAGGTAAACCTCATGGGTTGTCTTCTTGCCTGCTCTGTATTCAAATGGTCCCCTGCCCCTCGGTCCACTGCTGGGAACAGGCAGACATTGAATCTCTGGACATCCTACAGAGGTGACAGGGAGAAAGACGGCACTGAGCCAAGCACTCTGTCAACTCCCCAAACTTTGTTTTTCAAAAGCAAATGTCTTCAAACAAAGCAGTTACAAGGCCTTAGTTGAAGTTGAAAAACAAAGATACTTTTGAGTCTTCTAAACACATACCAAAAGAAAAAGGTTCTTTTTTAACTTTCAAAAAAGACAGATGCATGCTTTTGGTGTTCAGATACAGCCAAGCAGAATTTAGCTAAAACTTTCCCCTGAGTTCTATTTTGCGACTGAAACCAGGCACCAAAAAAAAAAAAAAAAAAAAAAAAAATTTTTTTTATCTGAAAGGATCTCTTTCTTTCAAAAGGGAAGAAAGACATAGTTGGAAGAAAACATATGAAGGAGCTAAATAGGAGAGCCCTGCCAACTATTTAAGGGCCTGATATTAAGATATGGCCAAATAAATTGTTCATACCTTCTCATGTCATTTTTGGATCCAGAGGATAATCTTAGCAGAAATCACTCAAACTTCCTGGAGGTAGAACAGCCACTAAATCTTTAACCCATTTCAGAGCTATATTGTACTGCTTTCCTATTTTTAGTGCCCCATAGCTTCTTCAGCACAATCCGAGGGGGGACATGCTCCATCCCCCTGCCAGCATACCATATGTGTTATTGTCTGTTACCTGTGTGTAATTATCAGTGTTATTTTAATAATCAATTTCAGTGGAATGGCAGGATTTGCTTCCATTGCATTTAAATCCTAATAAATCTCAATAAAAAGAAAATGAGAAAGAAAGAGAAAATACCATTCGGAGGATTAACAAAACACTCCAACAAAAGGGACCTTTTTAATTTTCATGACGTGATAAAGTGATAGCCTTTTGAATAGACAATTAGACTCATAAACCTGATACACCAAGGGCTTAATTCACAAACACACACTGTCACTAATACATTTGCAGAAGAGCTGTATGCTTCACAGGATTAGAATATGGCAAATCATTCATTATTAATGGAAATCTACACTGCCTAGGTCTTCATCCCTAGATAGACCAGTATTTAAATCAAATAATTTAGCACAATTTCAGGAGCTTAGTTCTGTATATAGATTGCTCATGGGTAGCTCAGTATTTCCTTACACAGAAATGGGAATCTTTCCTGGGGGCATTGTTAACCTGCCTCAGCTCCTATGACCCAGAGGATTTAGATTCAAGAAGCTTTCTGCCTTGCCCTGTTCACCCATAAACTGAGAAGTAACCACCGGGCCAGCACGCCTGATAAGGTCATTTGCTTTCCCCCAAAGACTAAGCTGTACCGTGTTCTATGCATACTATTTGCACTTCAGCTCCAATGGGTAATTTTGCAAATGCAGGATGCATGTCACAAGGGGGTTCAGGCAAAACCTGGTCTAGGTCAGAGGTACAATTTACAGAGTCACCCTTTCAACAGCGTCTCAAGGGACACAGAAAGGACAAGGAAGACTTCCTTTGCTTTGACTCATGGAAAAGCTGGCTTCACAGGTAGGTGTACTGATGAGATAGGGCTTGAGGGAAGGTGACAACAGAGGTTATTCATCCGTTTTGTTGAGCATCTAAACTGTGCCAAGCACAGAGTGACTGACTGCTCCAGTTTGGCTAGGACTGAAGGGTTTTCCAAGGCAAGGGACTTTTAGGTTTAAACCAGAAAGTCCCCAGGCACACTGTACGGGTTGGTCACCTTAGCAAGGTAGTGGAACATGCTTTGTACCATTTCATAATGGGGGTTCATTATTTCATAATAATTGAGATTATCCTTAACCTTATGAAGGGGATATTCCCATTTTTGGATATGAAGAACAAACCCCAAAGATGTTGAATAATGCACCCAAAGTCATGGCCAGTAGAGCTGGGATTCAGTCCCAGACCTCTCCGACTTCTCTGCCCATGACCTCCAGTTCTGTTCAGGCAACCAAACACTCAGCTAGAACGAACCACCTTGCTACTCACCCAGCATTACCTGCTTCCCCCACATGGGAAATCAAGACTTCCTCGCTTACAATTAATTCTAGCTTTAGGTGAAAGCTGCACATGATCTGAGAACTCACCAGGCCCTTCAGCAAAGCTAAAGGCAGGGCCCATTCAGCTAGCATGTCACCCCCACAACCAAGGGCCAACAGAGACCATCCTCATTTGGAAGAAGAGTGTACATCAAAACCTCCTGGGGATATTTTCCCAAATAAAAATTTCGCCCACCCCCAGTGGGGAGATTTTGAATGAGTAGGCTCAGTGCTGTACCTGGCATGCATTACAGATAAAGATCCCAAGGTCCGCCAGATGATTCACAAGGCCTGGACAGCAGCCGCATCCTTCCATAGGTAAGTCTGCTGCTTTATTCTACAACCCAGTGAGCCACTCTGCCTCACAAATGTGACCGGGGCAGGCCCTGGCAAGATTCCTTCAGTGGTCAGATAGACCATATTGAAGGCACACTTTGGGAAAGAAAAAGAAAATCCCAGCTGTACTGTTCGACCTCGGGTAAATCACTTAATCTCCGAGCTTCCATTTCCTTGCTCCTAGTGTGGGATGATATTAACGTCTCTCCCGGGAGAGCATGCGTGACGTACTGAGCACAATGGTTCCTGTACCCTAGCCCCCTTGGCATCCCACTCAAACTCAACCACAATACTGAACAATCACATCATTTCATTTCAAAGGAGGTTCCACCCAGTAGACAGACATCATGGAAATTTACCCATTAGTTCTGGCCTGTGTACAACTGTCTGTTTTCATCTCAATGTGCTTCTCGATTATCAACTGCTTTGGAATAATAGTATCCTTCAGTATCTTCCAGGAGTCAGTCCAGCAAGAGGGGCTTCAGTGGGTGCAACTGATAGATGGAATTATAAACTCAAAATTAATATGTTAAGTGGTTGAATCCTCTCATTAGAAAAGGAGTGTTTACTTTGCAAAAGGATTAATCAAAGTTTTTTGTTAAGTAGCAGGAGCCCAAATTGCATTAATCATTAATTATGAGTAACAGTAATTAGTAACATATATTTAGCCTCAAAAATCCAGAATTCTTAAGACCTGGCGGGCCCCAGACTGGAAACTGTCTAGTTTGCAAAAGAAAACAAGGTTCAACATACATAAATCCATTTTCAGGGGCACCTGGGTGGCTCAGTTGGTTGAGCGTCTGATTCTTGATTTCCGCTCAGGTCATAATCTCAGAATCGTAAGATCGAGCCCCGAGTCGGGCTATGTGCTCAGCAGGGCATCTGCTTGGAAGTCTCTTTCTCTCCCTCCCTCTACTTCCCCCTCTGCGCTCTCTCTCTCTCTCTCTCTCTCTCTCAAAATAAATAAATCTTTTTTAAAAAAATCCCTTTTCAATCTTCTTCACAAGTTTCTTGGCCTCTGCAGGTCCTCAGGTCTGAGCTCAGGGCCTCTGTCTTCTTACCCAACATTTTCTCCCTAGAGGATTTCCTCCATTTTCATCTTGTATCTAAACCCAGGCCTCATTTCTGAATTCCAACTGCCTGTCTCGACTGAAAGGTCTACAAGCATCTCAAAGATCGCAGGTTGAATTGTGCCCCCCAGAAAGATATGTTGACATCCTAACCCCCAGTACCTCCAAATGTGGCCTTATTTGGAAACAGGCTTGTTGCAGATGTAATTAGTCAAGATGAGGTCATACTGGAGTAGGGTGGGCTCTTCATCAATGAGACTGAGGTCTTTAAAAGAAGAAGTCCCTGTGAAGACACAGAGACTCGGGAAGAACCTCCTGTGAAGTTAGAGGCAGAGATGGAGTGATGTTGCCACCAGCCACAAAAATACCTGGGGCCGCTGGAAGGAAGAGGGGAGGAGAGAGACTTCAAAGAGAGCACAGCCCACCTGACACCTTGATTCCAGACTTCTAGACTCCAAAAGAGAAATGACATAAGCTTCTATTGTTTAAGCCACCTAGCTGGTCGCCCTAGGAAACCAGCCCAGCCCTGGGCCCGTGTGCCCCCAGTAAGCCGTGCATCCTGCATTCAGCGGCACCAGCCAGTGACCCGGACAGTGTTGTGTCCTTGTTGCCTCCTCCTCTCCCCTCCCCTGTGCATCCCGCCCAGCCCGCATCATTACCTGCCTGTCTCGGTCCAGGGGCCACCTCCTCAAAGAGGCCTTCCCTCCTGTTCAATCTCGCTTCACACCCTTCAGTTCTCCCTCATGGCATTTGTCACAGCTCTTACTCACCTATTTATTCGTGTGGGGTTATTTGCTGTTGCCGTTGGTTTTTTTTTTGTCTTTCTCTCCCTCACTATAGGCCCCCTATGAACAGAAATAATGTCTATTTGTTCTCCTGGTGTTGGCAGAAAGCAGAACAATGTCCGGCTCCTAGGAGGTGCTCTATAAATATTGCGGAATGGTCCAACCTAAATGCTTCTCTTTGTAGCTGATGCAGTAGAGGGATGTGTCGACTCTCAAATAAACACAACAGCACCCGCGCTAACTCTACTCAGGCCAGAGCTGTGAGAACTCTGGGCTGTGGGGAAATGGATGTCACCGGCTGCCACCTATGGAGAGAGGGCTGGGTGTCTGATTTCTTGAGTTTCCACAGCTTACAGCCTGCTTCAGGCCATGGATTCCTGATTTAGGGTGTTGCCTAATTGGCCCTTGATGCTCTGTAAAGCTCCTCTTCAAGGGCGATATCAGGGAGGTTGGCAACCACCCCTTGCAGGTGGTTGTGTAGGTATCACTACCCCATTTCACAGATGAGGACAGACGTTGTAATTCACACAAGTGCTAAGGCTGGGTCTGGTCTCCTCCTGGCTTGTGCAGAGCCCCATAATACAACAAAAAACAGCATGGCTTTCAAAGAACGACTTCTGCATAAAGCCAACAGATGACTCTAACCAGGACCTGATCCTAGCATATGGGATGATCACCCAAGTTCTAGCAGAGCCACCTCAGGGGTCACTTGATATTTTTTTAACAGTGTCATCAGAAGCAACTGGCAGTTATACATAACTCTTGAAACAAGAACAGAAGTATCAGCCCAAATGCTTCCTATCAGTCATTAAGGCAATTTTGGAAATCCATCAAGAATTAGACAAAACACTGGATTCTTTTTTTCCTACTAAATTTATAACCATAAGTGGAATTTTAATTCTATTGATCTGGTGAACAAGAGGATTCTAATGGGGTTGGGATCTCTGTCCCCCAGTTGAAGTATGATGTCAACAATTCTCAACTTCTCTCTCCTCGACTTTTCCGGGTAGAAGATCCAAGCTAAAGTAAAGCAAAAGAACAGGTTTACTGAAGAGACTTATTTATCCATGAAGTACCTTGAAATGATAAAAAGATTGAAGCTGCATCCAAGAACTACTCAAGCCTGTGATAGAGGTCACCCTCCACCTGAAGGTGGATTGTCCCACAGCTGTTTAAAGACAAAAGTTGGCTCCCACACAATGCTTCTCTGTGGATGCCAGGCCTTTGATGACTCTGAAAAAGGTCTCCCTACTAATGAACACTAACCTCACTAAAGGTCACACCATTCACTCAACACCTCTCAAATCCAGCCCCCCTCACCCCCTCCAATACCCCTGCCTCTGTTCACTGCCAGCTGAGTCCCCAGCCTCCTCAACCCCTCAGAGTCAGACAATCTTTTTCAAATGTAAACCTCACACCTGAGATTTCCAACCCAAACTGTGGCTGAGGCACTGCCTTCAACTCACACAGCTGCCACAGATTTTAAATTTTTGAAGGAAAAATGCAGAAGTTGTCTGTCAGGCCCTGTGCAAACTACAAGCCCAAGGCAGTTCCTACCTTCCTCATTAGATCATGCTACATACCTTTCAATGACATCATGTCTTTGTGAAGCTGGGCTTCCCAGATTACTGGGACAAAAGTAAGTCCCTTGTTATAGACCCAAAAGAGATGAAAGCAGAGACTCCACAGATGCGTGCACGCCAAGGTTCACAGAAGCACTATTCACAATAGCCAACATGTGGCAACAACCCAAATGTCCATCAACAGAGGTATGGATAAAAAAAATGTGGCCTCTACAGGCAATGGAATATTATTCAGTCTTAAAAAGGAACTAAGTACTAATACATGCTGCAACATAGACAAATCCTGAAAGTGTGATTCTAGGAAAAAAAACATTGAAGAACGAATATTGTGTGATTCTACTTTTATGAGGTACCTGGAGTAGTCAATTTCCTCAAGTCAGAAAATGGAATGGTGGTTGCCAGGGGCTGAGGGAGGGGGAGGAGGGGCATTAGTATTTAATGTTAATTAGTCTTTAATAGGTACAGAGTTTCAGTTTGGGATGATGAAAAAATTCTGGAAATGAATGATGGTGCTGGTTGTAAAACACTGTGAATGTACTTAGTGCCACTAAATCATATACTTAAAACGGGTTGCAATGGTAAGTCTTCTGTTATGTATATTTTACCACCAAAAAAGTAAAACCTTGCAAAAATCAGTGCAATAGTGGAAATGAGGGTGGCAGGGTCCAATATGATCCAAGGTGTGAAAAGCTATTCCATGCCCAAGGTGTAAAATATTGTGGCTAAGAATGCAAGGGAAATATTTTTTATTTAATTAATGCATAGTTCCCAAAGGGCCACCAAGTTATTAGAACATAAATACTAAGCTGTTTAAAAATATGACTCCTTGGAGGACGCCTGGGTGGCTCAGATGGTTAAGTGTCCAACTCTTGATTTCAGCACAGGTCATGAGCTCAGGGTTGTGAGATCGAGCCCTGTGTCAGGATCCTCACTCAGGGGGAGTCTGCTGAAGATTCTCTCTCTCCCTCTCCCTCTCCCTCTTCCCCTGTTCATGCTCTCTCTTTCTCTCTAAAATATATAAATATTTTTTAAATAAAAATATAATTACTTGGGGTGCCTGGGTGGCTCAATCAGTTAGGCATTTGACTCTTGGTTTTGGTTCAGATCATGATCTCAGGGACATAGAATCAAGCCCCACGTCAGGCTCCACACTTGTTGCAGAGTCTGCTTGGGATTCCCTCTCTCCCTCTCCCCCTCCCCACCATGCATGCTCTCTCTCTCTCTAACATAAATAAATAAATCCTTAAAAAAAATTCTCTCTCTCCCTCTCCCTCTGCTCCTCCCACTCTGTGCACACTCTCTCTCTCTCTCTCTAAAAAAAAATATATAGGACTACTTGGGTGCCTGCGTGGCTGTCATTAAGCGTCTGCCTTCAGCTCAGGTCATGATCCCAGGGTCCTGGGACTGAGCCCCACATCAGGCTCTCTGCTCTGCAGGAAGCCTTCTTCTCCCTCTCCCACTCCCGTTTGTGTTCCCTCTCTCGCTGTCTCTCTCTCTGTCAAATAAATGAATAAAAAATCTTTAAAATATATATATATATATGTATATAGGACTACTTAATCAACTGAACTGTTTAGTATTCTTTTGGCTGAGGGGCACCATGAAAAAAATTAGTGGCATTACCAGAGTGCCATGAACCAAGATACCACCCGTGAGGTTCACTCACCCCAAGAGCCACACTCAAATTTCATCCACTCCTCAATACATGGGAACTACAGGGGACAGAGGAACAGGTTAATGACACCACCAGGAAGCAATCAGTTCATCTGAACTGCGGGAAAGACTACAGGGCCAAAAAACACCACAGGGAAATATAAAGGGAGAAGGAGAGAAAGAGAGATGAAGGGGGTACAGATTATGAGACTTATAATACATCCCCCAATGGCAGTATATGGACCTTACTGGATACTGATTTGAACAAACTGTAAAATATAATTTGTTCATATATATATGAAAATCAGTTTGTTCACATATAGATGAAAATCAGGGGGAACTTAAGAACTAACTGGATCCATTGTGTTATTTAGGAATTGTTAAGTTTTTAGCATGATGATATTATGGTTGGGTTTTTTTTTCAAGGTGTCCTTCTCTTTTAGAGATAACGTGAAAATGTTTACAGTAGAAATGATACGATGTCTGGGACTTGCTTCAGAACAACCTCAGTTGGGGTGTGGGAGAGCGAGGGGGAGAAGAAAAACACAGTTGGCCATGAAGTGATCAGTGTTGAAACTGGGTGATGGATACACAGAGGCTCATGGTCCTCTCTGCTTACAGCTTCCCATTTCCCGCAGTTAAATGCAAATCTCCTTGTAAAACCTAGTGTGCCGCTCCCCACTCTAACTCCTTGGACGGCTCCCTGTGCTCTGGGGATAAAATCCAAACTCACCTCTCCTTCCGCATTTCCACCAGCTCTGTGACACTGAGCTGCATGGACCTCCCGGCCCCCCCCGCCCCTCCCAAACCCAGCAGGGCACCGAAGCCTGTGCTGGCGTGCCCTTCCCCCCTCCACACTATGCAGCGTACTCACCGCTTCCCCTGGGGTGCTCTGACAGACACCCCTCCCCGGTGCTGAATTAGGAGCTTTTCCTCAGTGCTTCTAGAGAAACATATTTTCCCAGCAGCAAAACTTTGTAAACAGTAGTACTTTCGTTTCCCATTGGTTCATTAAACGGAGTGTCTGGTAGATACACAGTAGATACTCAATAAACGTGTGTTGACTTGAGAAATGAATGGCAAAACAAACAACTGAATAAATATTACCATCACTAATAGTTCTGTCCTGTGAGTGTGCCCTCTACATTGGCCCTGTTATAAAGCTTTTGTTAGGGGAGGAGGTGGATTCTTCCCTCCTACCTGGAGGAAGGAACTGAAAAGACACCCGTAAGAACGAAAAGGCTGGGACATGCAAGGCCACCTCCCTGTGTCAAAAGCTGGTGACATAATGAATCAAACCAACATTGCAGTTCCAGAAAAGAAAACTCTAACCAAGGACTAACAGAGTTAGAAAGGGGCCAGTCTGGTTATGGAAATCATGACTCCAGAGACATCCCATCCCTGCCCTCTAGATACTGACCTGACCCTGTGAGTCACTTCTGGGGACTCTGGCTCCTCACTTGCCTCTGGAAAGCCTCTTCCAGACCTGACACCCTGAGATTCTACCCCCATTTCTGAACGATATCTACAACCCTCAGTTTGTTCATTACGTAATAACTAGTTATTGATCACGGAGCGTGCCCAGGCCCCACCAGACCGTGTCCTAGGCAGTGTGACAAATGCCAAAGTTAACGTGGGTCTCAACATCTTACAGAGAAAGATGACAGGCATGGAAATAGCTGCATCACAAAACTGAACATGGTACGTTGCAGAGGAGGGGAACAAGGGAGATGTCTGGGAGATCATAACTGAGCTAGAGTTCTTTCAACTGGGGAAGCCTTGACAGAAGCAGCAGGGTTTGGATGACAGGTGGGAAAGGTGGGCGGGATTTAGGGAGGTGGTGTGTTGGCTGCCTACGACAGCCTGCTTGAGCTGGGCTTCTAACCCAGCCAGGGAATGTGTTCGATCGTGGCTGAGCCCAGAGGCAGAGGGGTCTCCGGGCTCCCATCTGCTCATGGGGACAGGTTCGTCCCCTCTTCCCTCCCTGCCGTGCCCAGGCAGGTTCATCATGGAGCAAGAAGGTCCAGAGTGTGCAGGCTTCCCTCCAGGCACAACGAAGTTCAGAGGAAGAAGACAGACTGTTGGTCTGGGGTCTCTTCCTGTAGCTCGCTCTTAGGGGAAAATCGAATCTCCCCAGAAGCCCCACAGCCAACTCTGGTCAAGCCACGCGGCGGAAAGGGACGGTGGGCCCCTTCCTGATGAGCCGGTCCTGTGCCTGCCACATCACCTGGCCCCGTGGGATTGCCTCGCTCACTGCCGGCCACTTCTGCCTTCTAGACACAGCCAGGGGGATGTCTTCCATATTCTGCCCGCCGTCGAGGCAGGCTCTGGCACAGCGAGTCGGGTGGTAACAAGCAGAGGTGTAAAGACAAGACAGGACAAGAAGAGACAATCCCGAATCCAATTCCCACCATGCCCTTTCTCTCCCCCCAGTGCTTCTGACTCCTGGCTGCACATTAGAATTACCTGGGCCCCAGCCCAGACCAATTAAATCTAAGTCTCCTGGGGTTGGGATTCAGGCATCTGTGGTTCTGTTTTTTTAAGCTTCCCAGAGGATTCGGATGCCCAGCGAGGGTTGAGAAGCAGTGCTCTAGCTCAGTGGTTCTCAAGCTTCAGCAACAACAGAATCACCTGGAGGGCTTATTAAAGCACAGCCTGCTCCCCCACCACCACCACCACCACCACCACCACCACCACCACCACCACCACCACCACCACCACCACCACCACCACCACCACCACCACCACAAAACCAAGTCTCGGACTCAGTAGGTCTGGGGTGGGGCCAAGAATGTGCATTTCTAACAAGCTCCCAGGTGATGCTGATGCTGCTGGTGGGGACATGCTTTCCTTCATCATGACCAAACTAGTACCGCTCTCAGAGCCACAGTATCCTTTCCCACCTGTAAAACAGAGGTAGTAGTAGCTGCCACCCTGCTGTTATTGAAAGGATTAAAGATAATGTCCACAAATACACCTAGCACCAGGCTCAAAGAGCACCTAGCGGGTGCTCACAAGATGGAAGATATCACTATGGGCGTGACAGAGGGTTGTCAGAATGTGCCCCTGAGCTGGGTCAGCTCTCCCTTCCGCCTAGTATTTTTTTGCCTTCTAAAAATACGCTAGCACCAAAAAAAGAAGAAGAAAATGTGCATCGTGCTTTCTGCACTGGTTCTAAGTCTCCGGCATCTTCTTATAGAATGATGCTTATCAGAGGAAAAACATCTGTTCCATTTTCTTTAATCTCTAATTTATCTAATCTCCCTTTGTAAAAAGGTATATTGCTAATGAGTGAATTTCTGCCAAGGGAAAAAAAAAATGCTTGTTTCAATTACTTATTCTTCTCATTGACTTTACTCTCTGTGGTGTAATAACACACAACATAAATATAATGAATGGGCCACTTTTTTCTGGTATCTTCATCACTGGCCACTGATAGAGAGACTTCCCAAATAGAAAGATGTCATTTTTCAGGTCTCCACCTGAAGCATCAGACACACGTTTGTCCGAGTAAATCTTTTCCTCAGGCAAGTGTCCTCACCCTGCCCAAGGCACTAGCCCAGGAGTACCCTCTACGGACGGTGACCATGACGGAGAGCGGCCGCCAGAGGGCGCCGCAGAGCAGCGCAGCCTGCCCCCTCCAGGGCCCGCGACTCCGCCGCCTGGGCCGCGCAGGCCCTGCCTGGGGTGTTTATTTCTCCCCTGGAAAGGGTAGTTTTCAGAATCTGTAGGCATCTAGGTGTTGTTTTGTTTCCTTGGGGTATTTTTTAATGTAAGTTAAAAATCAAATAACAGGATTTGCTCCCATGTGTTTATAAAAACAAACAAAAATAAAATTATTTGAATAAATGGAATTGGATCAAAACAAGGAAATTTTGGAATTGTGCTGCGGAGGTGGGGCGGCAGTTGAAGGCCTTTTGGAAGGCACCCCTCATTTTACAGGTGAGGACACTTGAGGATCAGAGAGTTCCCTGTGTCACAACCAACACACCACAACCCCTATCGGAGCCAGGGGACACAAAGGGCCACCAGAGCATCAGTGAGCCCCAACTCCCTCTCATTCTGCCCTCCCGTCCTTCCAACTGTGCAAAAAAGAGACAACTGACATTTCTTCTTATAACCTGAGTTTGTGCCATACCTTGCAATGTTTGGTGGGGGGTTTTTTGCAAATTTTTTGGACTGCAGTGAAATATACATAACATAAAATTTACCGTTTTAACTCTTTTTAAGTGTCCATTTCAGTAGCATTAAGTATTTTTAGGCTATTGTGCAGCCCTCACCCACCATCCATCTCCAGAACTTTTCTGTCCTCCCAAACTGACATTCTGTCTCCATTTAACGTGAACTCCCCGGCCCCTCCCCCAAGCCCCTGGCTTCCACCATCCTATTTTCTCTCTCCACGGATTTACCCATTCTAGGTACCTCATATAAGGGGAATCATGCACTATTTGTCCTTTTGGGTCTGGCCTCTTCCACTTATAAATGTCCCCAAGTTTCGGTCATATTGTAGCATGGGTGAGGATTTTCTTCCTTTTCAGGGCTGAATAATATTCTGGCACTTTCGTTCTTACAGCCGGTACCCAGAAGATGCTGGAGGGCAGCCCCAGCCCTCTTCTCTCCCATGAGGAATCTGAGCCTCCAGTTACTTGCCCGCACCTTCCCGTTGCAGAGCTTAGACTCCAACTTGGTCTTCGTACCCACAGGCCGTGCCCTTCATTCTGCCTTGGCCTGCATTTGTTCCCACGTGCAGGAAGCAGGTCTTTGCCACTGTCCCTGTGCTTGCTGAGTAGAGAGATGCTCCCTTCCTAGGAGGGGCAACCCACCCATACAAGGCAGGGAGGTGCAGAAAAGAGGAACCAAATTGGAAGACACGACTCCTGGACTAACACGTGCAGAGATTATTCCAGGTTGTGTTAACTGCAGTTGACACAACAAACCACCAAATGCACGAAGGCCCTTTAAGGCGTTAAAGTCCCGCTTCTGCCAGAAGTCTGATTGCACAAAGCACTCAAGCGATGCAGTCCCCGGGCATCCTTATCCAGGTAAAGTGTCTTGGTATGACAACTCCCAGAAGAAAGTCCGCTGCTAACAAAGAGCTACATCCTGAGGTGACTAAGGATTAATTTTACAAGTGAACTGTTCTTCACATCTACCCGTGCTTTATAAACAAAATCCATTATGGGTTTTATGATGTCCTCATTATTGACATTACTATTATTAGTCATCTAGGTGCTTTTTGCAGATTGCCTCACTTCATTCCCATACACACTCCATGGAATGAGGGCTGGAAGATGACATGGCTGCTCAGGGTTCCACTGCTGGTAAACCGTAGCCAGGAGTCCAAGCAGGGTTTCACGACTTCCGAGCCCAGCCTCCCCACCGTGGAGCTCAATTAGCTCATGGGAAACTCATCGCCCACCTGGTCGGTGGAAGCTGTCCTCGGAGGGGTAGATCCTCTCTTCCTAAACCAAAGCTTAGGCAACTTAATCCAGCAAACCCAACTTGGGCCCCCGTCTATGTCCATCACTGTGGCAGGTGCCAAGGGGAAGGCGGTCCCAGCTCTCTTGGAGCTCACCTCCAATAAACAAATATTTGTGGAGTCCCATCCATGACTCGTCGGGCTTACATTTAGCTGTAATATGGAATGTCAAATGTAGTAGCTTTCGGGTGTGAATTAAAAGAAACTGAGAAATCGTTTCTTGGATGGCATTCGGGTGAGAAAACAAAATACCTCGATTTTTACTAAAACACTCTGAGTGAGCCTTTCCAAACTTCACGTACGGTGCAGACATGTGACATCTCACAAGACGTGACCCCTTGGTCCACTGACTCCAATCATGGATTAAATAAAGGGTATTACCTGGAGAAGAAGGGGTTTTGCCAAGATGCCAGTCAAAATAGGTTTTGAAAATTAAATGGCATGTTTTCTGAAACCGTATTTACTCTAGCACCCTGGAGGAAACAATAAAGGAAGCTCCAACCCATCCTGTTTTGTCTGATAAATACGAATGTTCTTGAACTCCAATAATTTACATAAGATGAAGCAACACTC
Source organism: Zalophus californianus (assembly GCF_009762305.2). Classification (NCBI taxonomy): domain Eukaryota; kingdom Metazoa; phylum Chordata; class Mammalia; order Carnivora; family Otariidae; genus Zalophus; species Zalophus californianus. The sequence continues at coordinate 11,201,542 of NC_045601.1, read as the reverse complement.
AGAAAAGGTTGGCCAATCCTAAAAGGATTAAAATCCGTCTCAGCGGTCCAAGAGCCCTTTGTAATTTCAGCTGCTCATCATCCCTGGCTACATTTGCCAATTTTCTGACGTGAAAATGCGGAAGGTGGTCAACACTCTGCCTCCATTAGGGGGGTCTGCAGATGCGGCTGTGGAGGGGATGCTGTCTGGTTCTGACAGGCTGATTCCCTTGGCGCCCACCCCAGCGCATTACCAAGGGAAAGGAGGCATGTTCTCTAGCTGGTGGTGAAGCAGGAACATTTGTACCAATAAATGAGAAACAGAAAGGAAGAGTGTGTTTCTTTCTCCTAAATAACCCGGGACAAACATAGGAAAACTTTGTGACCTGTGAACAGTGTTTTAATATCTATGTACCCTAAGAGTGGGGGTGGGGGGGAAAGGGATCACACAAAGGTTATTTCTACTACGAATTTACTGTCAGGATAATTTTTAGGTAATATTGCAAAGAAAATTGGGGGAAAATGTTATTACAAAGTATATTATTTATATTATATAGTGTATTGTATATTATAAATAATATAGGAAATTGGGGGAAAATCCTATTACAAATAATACAGTAATGTAATAAGCTATGTCCAGGGCCACTGGAACGGGGCCCTAATCCTTACTGCTGCCCCCTCACGATACGTGACTTTACTTTGGCCAATGGAACATGACCATGATCAGAAGTGACATGTGCCACAGGGAGAAGTCCTCCTCAGGGGTATTGTGGGGCTTTGTCATCGCTCTTTTCCTTCCGCCATAAGAGAGGAATGATACAAATTCAGGCTGCTGCTTCGGCCTGGGTCTTGCAATGAGGAGGACCAACAGGGCAAAGCTGCAGTGGCCGGAAGCTACTGAGCTATTTGAGCCTGCTTGTTACGCAGCATTACCTAGTGAATACTAACACATGAGGCTTCTTGTTCCTCTTAGATTAAAATTTAAAATCCGTAACCTGGCACCAAGGCCCTACTTCCACCTCCTTTAAGTCGCCTTGCCTCCCTACACATGGCCACTTTAGACCTAAGCTCAAAAGTCACTTCTTTAAGGAAACGTTTTCCTGACCCTTCAGTCAATCTACCACATACCTCTCCTTTGTAGAGTGTGTCAGATTTGAAATTTTAATTTTCTTTGCTTGGTCATTTGCTGCCTTTACTTCTTCTTAAAGCATTAATCACAACTGTAATTTCTCTGATGACGTATTTGATGTCTACCCCTCCTCTGACCACCACATGCTCACATACACTCTCACAAAGTCTCAGGAGAATGCTTTCTGGTTTTGCTAACCATTGAACCCAAGGGTTAGGAAATTGCCTGGCACATAACAGAGATTCAATAAATTTTTGTCAATGAGTGGAATGGCTCGTCATTGACCGGACACTGCAGCTTAAAGGATATTGTAAAATGTAAATATAAAAGTTATTAAAAGCATTTGTTGAATTGAGTAACACGATAAAGTGCCAGTATTTCATGTAAGAGCAGTAACCTGGATGTCTCTTTTCTCTCATATCTACATCAGCTCTGCTCTAAATGGCAGTTAATAAATAATACCCCAGGCATGTCTCAGTAGCCTCAGATACACAGGACCTCAGATACATGGAATCACTTGTTCAAAACACAGGTTGCTGGGCCCCACCCCCAGCTTTTCTGGTTCAGTGGGGTGAGGTGGGACTCAGGAACCTGTCACTCTGTGTCCCCACACCCCACAGGGCACCTCTGCTTCGACTCAAGCACTGAGAACCACCACACCTGCCCCACCGTCACTAACGAAGCACCAGAGATCACAGCCTGATATCCCCATGGGCTTTTCTATATTATAACAAGTATGGTTGGCTCAGCGGATTTTGGAGACCGGAACCCCCACTTCCATCAAGTAAAAGGTTACATTCCTCTGTGCCTGAAGTAGGAGACGTGAGTGGGAAGGACCTGGGGGAGCTGCCCCCCAATATCCCCACCTTGCCCACCTGCCTCTCCCAGGGGGCACTCTGCTTCCCCACACTGTTTTCTCCCACTCCCATTCCCCACCTCAGCTTCTGCCAGAACCAGTTCTCACACTCACGCTCACACCACAAAGTGTGTGAGCCACTTCCGGCCACACCCGGAAGGAGGGGGAAGGATTTTCACAGGGATTAAAGTTGGGGCTAAAAGGATAAAAATTTGACCTGGAATTCCAGGGTAACCAAGACCACTCTTCCAAGTGCCCCAAGTAGAAGAAATGAAGGGCAAGGCGTCTGGGTTGGTAGATAAACAAGAGGAATGGGGCAGGTGATCAGAGGGTGTGAGCAGATGCAGGGTCAGAGGTCAGGGGTCACAGGCAAAGAAAGGCTGGAGGGCAAATGGTGCAAGCAGCCTGGCCCGGTGGGCTCAGCAGCCCCAGAGTTCTGCCACCTGCTGATGATAGGGACGGTCTTCTCCATTCCCCCACAGGCCCACTGAGGGTCACCCACCTGTCATGTTCACTGGCAGTTTGGCCATTTTTGATTAGTGTCATGGGCTCAGTTGTGCCCCCCATAATTCACCTGTGGCAGCCCTAACCCCCAGGACCTCAGAATGTGACTGTATTTGGAGATGGGGTTTTCAAAGAGATGTGAAGTTAAAAACGCTGTCCCAGGGTGGGCCCTAATCCAATCTGACTGTGTCCTTTCAGGAGAGGAGACCGGGGCACAGACACACACGGACAGAAGGCCACGTGGAGACATGAGCCAAGGAGAGAAGCCTCAGAAGACACGGACTCTGTCCACATTGTGATCTCAGATTTCTAGACGTCAGCACTGTGAGACAATAAATGTCTGTTGTTGAAGCCCCCGCCATAAGACACTTTGTTACACAGCCCTAGCAGACTCATCCAGTCAGTGCCGAAGTTCTGCAGACCCCGCACTGACCAGGAGAGGGAAGCCGGGGGGGGGGGGGGGGGGCGGCAGTCCCAGCAGGATTACACTACCCTCTCTTGTGGTCTAAAGGACATAGCCTTGGTGTAAGCCTACGGGGGTCTCTGCAGAGCTTTGAACCCAAGGGGTAAACTAGAATCACATCTTTTTTTTTTTTTTTTTAGGATTTTGTTTATTTACTTGAGAGAGAGAGAGAGCACAAGCAGGGGGAGGGGCAGAGGGAGAAGCAGACTCCTCACTGAGTAGGGAGCCCAACGTGGGGCTCAATCCCAAGACCCTGGGATCATGACCTGAGCCGAAGGCAGACGCTTCACTGACTAAGTCACCCAGGCGCCCCGAGAATCACATTTTCTACAAAACGCTATGGGTAGAAGTACGACAACAGGGCCCACACCCACCTTCTGGTGAGCCTCCCTCTCATGGGAGACACCCATGCTGTCCTTGAAAACTGGCTACGGGGGACAGCGAAGGGGAACCCCAATGCCACCAGGGCAGTCAGGAACACATCAGGCATCAATCATGATTCGTAGAGTTACAAGTATTTATGTGTCAAGCACATACAACATAAAGGAAACTCCTTATACAGAAATCTTGATTGGAAAAAAAAATGTTTTCTCATGAAGTTATCCTACCAGTTTTTGTTATAGAATTACAACAGCAAAACCAAAAAAATCTCAAATACCTTAGTTAAATAAGCACGCGCACACACACACACACACACACACACACACACACACACTTACGCAATGTAAGAACGGAGGAACCAAACATGATCTGTACCCTCTAGCCTGGGAGAGTCCTGCTGATGCTCTTGCAAGGCTGGCCTCAGCCTTCCTGGGTGCTTGGCTGACAGGCTAATGCGGTCATGGGTCCACTCCTCCCCACCCCCTTCCCCGAGACATCAGACCCTCTCCCTGGCTCTCCTGTGCATCCAGAGCCCAGCTTTTGTCTGAAAGCGTCACAGACCAGAGCTCATAGCAGGAAATGTGAGAATGAGGGGATGGTGGGCAAGGTCTTCCAGGCCCTGACCAGGATTATGCTTTGCACAGGGCCCACCCCCAGAATGGTGAAGCACATGTGATACACACAACGATTCATATAAAAAGCAGACAGCCAACCCCAGCATAAAAGCAAGCAGCACCATTGTTTGTAAAGACTAGATAAGGCTAGCTGCTCCGTAAATGCAAGCATCTAAGGAACACCGCCCAGGGCTGTAATTCTGTGTCACTGTAAAAATATGTTGCATTAGTCTCATAGATACTACATTTCTCCATCTTCACTCTTCCTGGCCCTACTCTCCCCTTCTGTTCATTTTCGTGCGCAACCAGAAGAGCATCTTTTCTCAAGCCCCAAACCCCACTCTATTTCCCTGAGTCCAGGATGCCTGTGCGGCTAACAGCATTCCATCCAGCCGGCGCACCCCACCACCTCATCACCTCTTGCTGTTTGATGCATCCCCTGACACTCTTGGCACAGAATGGCCAGACACCCCCAAGAAAAGGTGGAGACAGGGCAGAGTGATGGTTGGATTTCACCCCAATCAAAACCCGTTTCAGTCCCTGAAATGTGTGTTTCTCACTGAATCCCAATTCTTCACACTTGTTTTAGGATATGATTTAACATGAAATGTGAAATATTTACTTTGTGACACCCAGGTTTGGTCTGTACACAAATTCCGTGGTGCTAATCCCCTTGGAGGGCTGCAATTAAAGACTGCAGCTGGCAAGAAGCACCTCCCTCCCTGGAGAACTGCAGCCCTGTCTCAGCGAAACTTCCTGGGGGGGGTGGGTAGAGTAAGCAGAAATGCGGCCATATCCACACTGGCCCCCACCCCACAGCCCCAGCCACAGCCCTGAGGACCACGCAGGAGGCAAATCTCATCCCCTGTCCTCTCTGAGAAGCAAACAACATAGCACTATGCATTTTCCTCATCTTTCTCTCTTTCTCTGAGAGGCAACAGTGATTAAGAATGCACGGTTTAGACTCCTAGGTTAGGTTCGAATCCTGTTTCCATCATTTCCCGTAATGCCTTAGACGGATCATTTTAAAGTTTCAGTAGATTCTGTTTCCTTCACCCACCCCATAGAGTCTTGTAAAAATTAAAGAAGGTAATTTGTGTAAAGCACCCAGACAGTGATGGCAGATAAGAAATAATCAGCTGATGGCCCCTGTTGAAATCATTGTATTGTGCTGACCCTACAGGATTCTTATAAAGATTAACCAAAATAATTGGTTCTGTTGTGGTTGTTATAAAAGATAGAAATTACTCATTTTACAGGTTAAAAAACAAAAACCATAAACGCTTACATCACTTGCACATACACACCAATGAGGGAAGTTGAACCCCAGCTTCACCATCCACCATGTTCTAGGGGAGCTCCCACAGAGAAACCCCGCGGTGGTGGCGGGGGCAGGAAGAGCAATGACTCTTCTCATTAGCTCTGTGGACAGTGTGCCCGGCCACCCTGAGGTTCATACTTGCTTCTCCTGTGAAGTACTGACTTCATGACCCTCAGTTTGGTCTGTATCTCAATTCCGTGCGCTGCAAAATAAGGCAGACCTGGAAAACACATCACTGTTGGGATCGGGATACAGGTTGGACATCACTACCTTGCACTGTGCTGGGGACTCCACTCATGGGCTGAGGGATACCGTATACCATGAATGATGCTCCCTGTAGTTGTGCAAACTGTGGGCTGAGGGAAAGAAAACGCAAGAGGAATGACTCCCTTCCTACTCTTTCCCAACCATCCTTGTGAGCCACGAGCACCTGATTTGGAGGTGAATAAGGCAGTGATCGTGGAAACAGGAATAGTCAAGAGACTTTTATGAATAAGAAGAGTTAATGTTCTGTTCTCACATTGCAATACCCAGCAGTGGGTGAGGCAACCCCACTCCAGTGGCACCAAACCTACCTCTGTCCCTGAGTAGAGGGTACCATGCTACATGGAGGGATCAGGGTATGGGTGTGCTGGTAAATGTCTAACAACTTGCCTTCTGGGAAATAAAAGCCTTGAAAGGTAGTATTTCCCAATTCCCATGGTGTAAATCCTCCCATTATGGTCATTTCCAAGCTATCAACATGACCCCACTGAAGCAGAGCTTGGAAGGGATCCACATCATTAGGGTCATGGCTGAAAAGAGCACAGAGACAATGGGGGAAAGATGACAAATACAGGAGCCACATAGACAAGAATTCAGCAAAATTAAAATCTGAAGAGAGGGTGACGAGGAAAAATGGAAGTCATGCTCAGGAATTTCTACATATATTTGAAAGAATGCTGATTTTCCTGCTGTGTATATGTTTACACAAGATGACCCCACTGAGTTAAAATGTGGAGATATTCAGAGTCACCTAAACAATGCAAACAGATGGAATATAAGAAAGCCAAAATCTCAGCCAAAAGCATACATGACAGGTTTTAGGAGAAAAGTCTAAAACATTTAAGTGATTTATGAATATCAGCAAAATACTATAAGAAAATAAAAATATATAAGATTTTCTGAGCTTAAGATGAGAGCACACAAACCCAAACTCTATTCATGGCTTCATTTGTTTCTTATATACCTTGGCTTCCAATTGTCTTTGCCTCAGTTTCTTCCTCTCTGAAATGAGTATGTTGATCACAAACACAGTGCTGTAAAATTACCTGCTAAAATAAATAACAGACCACCGAAACTTCACCGAGAGCATTTCTCCGCTTACACCTAAGATTGCTACAGCTCAGAATTCAGAAATAGCTTTCATTTCAGAATGATCAATTCCAGAATCCCTAAAACTAAACATCAACAACAACAAAAACCACTGAAAACTAATTTTAAAGAATGCAACTTGCAGGTAATATCTTCTTATTATAACAAATGGCTTTTTCAGACATCTCCCATCAATAACTAGAAAATGTAGACAAAATAATGAGACACAACTGTTCAAAAGTATCAGAGGACAACCAAAGCTGTAAGGACTTGAAAGACCAAGATCCTTCAAGAGAATGGAAGTCACTTTTCCCTGCAGGTACTTTTACTCAAAAGTAGCAGGAGAGAGGCTGAGAGGTAGAACATTGATTTCAGAAGCATCACAGAGCTGGGGAGACAGAGATTGGACTATAGGACCCCCCAAGGAGGGTCTTACTAAATCTTGAGGCTTCCAATTATGACCCCTAAACAGTTACTCCTTGTAGAATACATGTTTTTCTATGTAGGAGTATGTAGAAATATATAAGCCCTTATAAAAACCTAAGCTGAGCTTTAATCAGCTTAAGCTCTGATTATATTGAAATGACCAGTCCCTACACTTACTGCCTGAAAGAAGCTAAAGGAAATTCTCTTGGAAGAAAGATAAAGTCATTCAAGTCTCAAATAATCTCCAAAACATTTATACACAATTTTTATCATTCAATCAAAAATTACTAGGAAAATTCAATCAATGAAAGGGCAAGGAAAGGCAAGAACCAGTGTGGCACAACACCCACTACCTAACTAGCTAAGAGTGCACCCTGCCCCTGAGTTCTCCTGTGGACACACCCCCTCCAGACCTGGAGCAGAGGTCCCCACCCACAATAGACCTTGCCAACATTGAACACCCTGCCCCCACATTCTCCTGCAGTTTGATGCTACTGCATCTCTGGCAAACACCTGGTCTAACTCAAGCCCAAGGCAACCCCAGACCAGTCCACTAAAACACAGGGACCAAACCCTGCCCACAACACACAAGGAGAGTCATCGCAGATGACTGGACTGAGGGCAAAAGGGGCTCAGCCACAACAGCAGGGCACACACAACACACATAGGAGACATCCCTGAAGTGCCAGGTTCTGATGAACAGGGGACATTGCACTGCAGAGCACTACAGGAACTCTTCTTCATAAGGCCACTACTTTCAAGAGCAGGAGATGAAGCTGACTTTCCTAACACACAGAAACAGACACAGAGTTACACAAAATGAGGAGACAGAGGAATATGTCCCAAGTGAAAGAACAGGACAAAATCACAGCAAAAAACCAAAGCAAAGCAGAGATAAGTAATATGCCTTATAGAGAATTTAAAGCAATGGTCATGGGGTTCCTGGGTGGCTCAGTCACTTAGGCATTCAGCTCTTGATTTTGGCTCAGGTCATGATCTCAGGGTGGTTAAACTGAGCCCCACATTAGGCTCCACACTGGGTGTGGAGCCTGCTTAAGATTCTCTCTCTCCCTCTCCCTCTGCCCCTCCTCACCCTGCTCCCCATCCCCCCACTCATGCACTCTCCCTCTCTCTAAAAGGAAAATAAATAAAGTAATGGTCATAAAGATACTCACTGGACTTGAGAAAAGAGTGGAGGATCTCAATGAGACCCTCAACAAAGAGACAGAAAACATAAGAAGGAACTATTCAGAGATGATGAACTCAATAACTAAAATTAACAATACACTGGGTGGAATAAATAATAGACTAGAGGAAGCAAAAGAATGGATCAGGGACCTCAAGGACAGAGTAATAGAAAGCAATCAAGCTGAACAGGAGAGAGAAAAAATAATAATAATAAATGAAAGTAGACTTAGGGAACTCAGCAACATTGGCAAGTGCAATAACATTCACATTATAGGAATCCCAGAAGGAGAAGAGAGAGAGAAGGGGGCAGAAAAATTTATTTGAAGAAATAACAGCTGAAAACTTCCTGAATCTGGGGAAGGAAAAAGAAACCCAGATCTGGGAGGCACAGAGATCCCCTAACAAAATCGACACAAGGAGGTCCACATCAAGACACATAATAATTAAAATAGCAAAAAGTAGTGATTAAGAGAGAATTTTAAAAGCAGCAAGAGAAAAGAAAACAGCTATATACAAGGGAAACCCCAGAAGGCTATCAGCTGATTTTTCAGCAGAAACTTTGTAAGCCAGAAGAAAGTGGCATGATATATTCAAAGTGTTGAAAGAAAAAAAAACCCACAGCCAAGGATACTCGATCCAGCAAGGTTATTGTTCACAATAGATGGAAAGATAAAGAGTTTCCCAGACAAACGAAAGTTAAAGGAGTTCATGACCACTAAAGCAGCCCTATAAGAAATGTTAAAGGGGACTTTTTGAGTGGAAAGGAAAGACCAAAGTAGGAGTAAGAAAAGTAAGAAGAACAAAAGCAGTAAAATTAAGTATATCTATAAAAATTAGTCAAGGGATTCACAAAATATAAGAATGTAAAGTATGACACCATATGCCTAAAAGGTGGTGTGAGGGAGTAATGAATGGGTTCAAACTTAAGCCACCATCAACTTAATGTACACTGCTATATGCATAAGATGTTATATACAAACCTCATGGTGGCCACAAATCAAAAACCCATAACAGATATTCAAAGACTAAAGAGAAAGGAACCCAAGTGTATCACTAAAGAAAGCCAACCAACCATGAGAGAGGAGAGCAAAAGAAGAAAGGAACAGAGAAGAACTACAGAAACAACCATAAAATAAGTAATAAAATGGAAATAAGTATAAACCTATCAATAATTAACTGTAATGAACTAAATGCTCCAATCATGAGTCAATGAATGGATAAAGATGTGGTATATCTATACAGTGGAATATTACTCAGCCATAAAAAAAGAAAGAAATCTTGCCATTAGGTCCATCCAACATGGATGGATCTAATGTATAATGCTAAGTGCAACAAGTCAAAGACAAATACCATATGATTTCACTTATATGTAGAATTTAAGAAACAACACAAAAAGGGATAAACCAAAAGCAGACTCTTAACTATAGAGAACAAACTGTTGCTTGCCAGATGGGAGGTGGGTGGGAGATGGTGAAATAGGTGAAGGGGGTTAAGAGAACACTTAACACGATGAGCACTGAGTAATGTATAGAATTATGAATCATTATATTGTACACCTGAAACTAATATAACACTATATATTACGCTACAGAATTAAATTTTTTTAAAAAAGGACAAGGAAAGACAAAAAACAAAAGAAACAAAAGGAAAAAAACAGAAACAAGCCCACAAAGATTAAGATATTGAAATTATATGACACAAATGTGAAAATAACTATGATGAACATGCTCATGAAAATATGGACAATTTCAGCTGAGAACTAGAAATTTAAAAAAGGAACAAATGGAAATTTTGAACAAGATAACAAAATGATCAAAATTAAGAACTCCGTGGATGGGTTCAATAGCAAATTCAAAATGGTAAAAGAGTGATTGAGTCAGATGGAAGGTAGTTAATAAGAAAATATTCAGAATGAAGGACAGAGAGCCAAAAGAATGGGAAATAGCAAAATACACCATAAGAGTTATGGTGCAACAAGAAATGTCTAATATTTGTAACTGAAGTCTCAGAGAAGAGTGAGATAATCAAGTGTGAGATGAATTTGTGTCCTGCCAACTTAGCCAAGATGGAACTACTTTTGCTAGAATTTCCTTCTCTGCATAAAGTGGATTAGTATGAGTTACAAGAATCTTGTGCAAGGTTCAGAAGGCAGAGGTCAATTAGCAGTCCTATGCCTTTTTTATTCAGAAGGTCATAGCAGGGCACAAAGTACTATTACAGTCCACATACCTTATCATTTCCCTGCTGACTCAAACTGTATAGATTTGGGGCACCAGCCAGCTCATATCAGATTTCCTTCTTTAGGCTCTTCAACTCCTGGTCCAGGCACATGTTTAGCTCCATGTCAAAAGATCCAAATCCTTCTACAGGACACCCCATCATCAAAGCTGGAGTCTTGGGGGTAGTAACGGACTGATGTGGGTTCCAGTACATTCTTGTGTGTTCCCTATCTTCTCTTACTATCTACCTTTTGACTTCAGGCTATGGTACCAGAAACAGGAGCAATACCTCCCCCTAGACTATTGAACAAGCTTGGGTAATTTCATAAGGTCAAATCCCTATAATAAATCTGTGTGTGTGTGTGTGTGTGCGTGCATGTGTGCATGTGTGTGTACATATGTCTTCTGGTGATTCTAGTTTTGTGATTAAACTTCAATGCAGGATAGAAACAGCATTTAAAGAGGTGATGGCTGAATTTGTTTAAAACTGATAAAAGACATCAAAACACAGATACAACATTATATTGTACAACTGAAATTAATGTTATATGTAAATTATACTTCCATTGGGGAAAAATAAACATTCAAGACTCATGATAGACTTAATCCCCAAGCATGATAATTATAAAGCACACATCACATGCTGGGAGACAAAAGAAACAGTAAATCTTAAAAAGCAACAGAACACCACCAAATGTTGGGAAGGTTGTGAAGCAATTAGGAACTCTAATTCATTGCAGGTGAGAATACAAAAATGGTACAGCCAACATGGAAGACAGTTTGGTAATTTCTCTACAAAACTAAACATTTTCTTACCATCCAATCCAGCCATCATGCTCCTTATTTACCTAAATGAAGTGAAACCTTATTTTTACACAAAAACCTACCCATAGATGTTTATGGCAGCTTTATTTATAATTGCCAATACTAGGAAGCAACTGAGATGTCCTTCAACAGGTTAATGAATAAATAAACTGATAATTCAGACAATGGAATATCATTCACTGCTACAAATAATGAACTATCAAGCCATGAAAAGACTTGGAGGAACACTAAATACATATTACTAAGTGAAGGAAGCCAATCTGAAAAGGCTACATACTATATGATTCCAACTATAGGACAGTCTAGAAAAGGCAAAACTATGGAGACAGTTAAAAAAAAGACTGATGGTTGCTAGGGATTAGGGCAAGAAAGGGATGAATTGGAGGAGTACAGAAAGTTTTTAGGGCAGTGACACAATTTTGTATGATACTACAATGATGGATACATGTCATTATACAGTTGTTAAAACCTACACAACCCAGAGAATGAACACCACCAAGAGTGAACCCTTACATAAACTATAATGATGTGTCAAGGCAGGTGCTGACAGAATGCAATATGCTGACAGTAGGGAAGGTTATGTGGTGGGGGCTGCAAGCAGTTGGTATATGGGAACTCTGCTTTCTGCTCAATTTTGCTATAAACCTAAAACTGCTCTAAAAAATAAAAGCTTTAAAAAGAAAAGAAGAAAGACGTATTACCATCAAAGGAGCAACAGTAAGACTGACAACGGGCTTTTTGATAGAAACAATAGAAGACAGCAGACAGCAAAACAATATTTTCAAAGGACTGGAAGAACATACCTGCCCATCTCTAGAATCAGACGTTATACCCAACAAAACTGTCCTTCAGAACCTGAAGGCAAGCTGCTTAGGGATGTAGAAAGTTGAAAAGAGCATTGCTCCCACGCTAAAATGAATGTTACTTTCTAACAACCATCAGAGAATTCAGGTTGCAGAGTAATCAGGAGGCCCAAAATCTAAAAAGATATGGACAACTTCGGTGAAATATTGCTGGTTTGCCTGCAGTAGATGCAAGCGTATGCTAGTGAGAAGAATTCAGCTAGGGTAGATGATGACTTGCTAGGGCATCAAGCCCCTAGCAACCAAAGAAATTGAAGCCAACACCGTCTTCAGGTGCTTTGTGCATGGACACTGCCAGAAACTTCCAGAAATTGCAAGAGTCCTATGAAAGTGTTCCTTGAGGTGTAGACCTGGAGTAGAGAAGAGCAGGGGCAATGAGAGATACAAACTCCACCTGTGTTGTTTTCCTCTCTCTCGCCTAAGAAACAAAAGCCTATAGAAGGAAGGGCAACGAAACCTGTTGCCCTTAGGATGCTAGTGAAAACACACTGCAGTTCAAAGAAGGGAACTAGGGCAGGGAAAAACCTATTCCTGTGGGAAGAGCAGGGCATGAATATACGCTGCGCTTCCAGGAAATATCATTAGAGGCTGATATAGAAACAACTCACTTGCACACGCTCTCTCTCTCTTTCTCTCTTTTTCTAGGTACTTAACATGAACTCATTCCAATTATTTTTTCCAGTTTTACCGACATATCATTGACAAATAAAAAATTATATATATTTAAGGTGTACAATGTAATGATTTGACATAATTATTATGAAATGATTACCATACTCAGTCTAATTAACAGGAAGGTGGGGTACTGAAAAAGCAACACCTCTGAGACACAGGAACAACCCAACACCTGCCTAAGACTAAGGTTTAGTCAGAACAACAGAGAACCCCTGTCCCATTACCTCACCACCACGAGGATAACCAGCACTAAATAACAAAGAATGGTGTAGGACAGCTGGGACAGAGAGAGGAGACGGACAGAGCATAGAAATGGACCTCTGAGGTAGAGCACCAAAGGAAGACATAAAAATGAGGATGGAACATACACTGAAGAAAATACCCTTGGGCAAATCTACCCCCACCCTAAACACTAGATGTCATCAGAGAAATTTGAACCCTATAGTGTACTGCAGGTACATAGCAACAGCAAACCTCCAACCCAGCCCCATTCCTAGCTAGCTCAATTCAAGTCCCTTCACTAAAGACTTAGCAGAGGGAACAGTGCACATTCCAGGCAAAAAAAAAGAAAAAAGAAAGAAAGGAAAAATTATTGAGTATACTCTCTACTGCCTATGCAAGATATATGGCTTGCAACAAAAAATAATGAGGCTTATGAAAAGGCACAAAAAAGATGACACACTGAAAGAGGCAAAGCAATGATCAAAACCATACTCAGCTATGACACAGATGTTGGAACTACCTAATAAGAACTATCTACTAAAATTATTCTAAATAACTATGATTAATAAGTTACAGGCTGTAATGGAGAAAGTAGAAACCAGGCAAGATCAGATGTGGCAATTTCAGCAGAGGGACTCAAACTCTAAGAAAGCAGTAAATGCAAGTGCTAAAAATTAAAAAGAAAAAGAAAACCTAACAGAGAAGGGCTTCAATGAACTCAGCAGCTGATTTGAGCCCACTGAGGAATGAAACAGTAGTGAAACCGAAAACACGTGTGAACAAACACATACCTTCACAGATCATATCTAAACTGCTGAAAACAAAAGACAATGAGGAAATCTTAAAGTCAACCAGAAAAATAACACACATCAGATACAGAGGAACAAAATAAGAATTAAGCAGATGATTCTTTTCCCCAAACTCATGCAAGCTAGAAGGTAATAGAGTGATATATTGAGTTAGCAGAGAAAACAAAGCTGTCAACCAGATACTCTCTGCAACAAATTAAAAATGAAGGAGAAATAAAGACTTTCTCAAGTACTGAAAGAACTCATGGCCAGCAGATGTGTGTGAGAAGAAATGTTAAGTGGCATTACTCAGGCAAAAAAAAAATATATATATATATGTATATATAATATCAAACAGAAACACAGATCTACACAAAGAAATGAAGAACGTTAGAAATGGAATGAATAAAATATATATATATTTATATAATACCAAACAGAAACACGGATCTACACAAAGAAATGAAGAACGTTAGAAATGGAATGAATAAAATATATATATATATTTATATAATACCAAACAGAAACACGGATCTACACAAAGAAATGCAGAATGTTAGAAATGGAATAAATGAAGGTTTTAAACAAAGTGTTTTGGGGCACTTGGGTGGCTCAGTCGTTAAGCGTCTGACTTCGGCTCAGGTCAGGAACCCAGGGTCCTGGGATTGAGCCCCACATTGGGCTCCCTGCTCAGCAGGGAGTCTGCTTCTCCCTCTACCCCTCCCACCTGCCTCCCCCCCATGCTCGCACTCACTCTTACTCTCTCTAGCAAAAATAAAATATTTTTTATAAAAAAGATAACCGACAACCTAAAGGAAAAATAGTAGCTGTATAGTGTGTGTTTTATCACATGTAAGAAAGAGAAAATATGACAATAATAGCAGAAAGGATGGAAGGAGGAATTGAGAATGTACTGTTCAACTTGCGTACACTACGTGTGAAGTGGTATGACATTATTTGAATGCAGACTCTCATTAAGATATAAATTGTAAGCCCTAGAGTGATCACTAAAATCAATTTTAAGTTGTACTAATAACGTCAGTAGAGAACAATAGGAATTTGTAAATGTTCACTAAACTTAAGAGAAGGCAGGAGTAAAAGGTCTAAAGACAAAGATGGAACAAAGAGAAAATGGCCAACAAGGTGACAGATTGTCATCCAACCCTACTGGTGATGACGTTAAATGTGAACAGTCTAACCATGCCAATTAAAAGACAGAAGTTGACAAATTAGATTAAAAAGCAAGATCTAACTATATGCTGTCTGCAAGAAACCTCCTTTAAATATAAAGACAAAAATAGATACAAAGTAAAAGAAATGAAATGAAAAAAATAAATACCGGGCAAACACTAACCAAGAGGGTGTTTGAGATGGCTACATCAATGTCAAACAGAACGGACTTCAGCACAAGGTATGTTATTAGAGATAAGGGAGGAATATTGTGTGATGATAAAGGGGTCAATTCTCCAAGAAGACAAAACAACCCTAAGTGTGTATGCCCCTAACAACGCAGCTTCAAATTACATGAAACAAAAACCAATAGAATTGAAAGAAACAGACAAATCCAAATCATAGGCTGGAGACCTCAGTACTCCTCTCTCAGTAATCATGGGGACAAGTAAACAAGTCAGTAAGAATGCAGAAGACCTGAACAACGCTCAATCGAATCGACCTAATTGACATTTACAGAACATTGTTTGCAAGTACACGTGCAATATTTGTCAAGAGAGACCATATTCAGATCATAAAACAAACCTTAACAAATTTCAAATGGTAGAAATCATACAAAGTATGTTCTCAGACCATAAATGGAATTAAGCCAGAAATCAATAATGGAATGGTATCTGGAAAATCCCCAAATATTTAAAAGACGGTAGTATGATTCTAAATTATCCATGAGCCAAAGAGGAAGTCTTAGAGAAAACTAGAAAATATTTTGAATTAAATGAAAATGAAAATACAGCATATCAAAATTTGTGAGATGCAACTAAAGCTGTGTCTAGAGAGAAATTTATGGCATTACATGTTCATAATAGAAAAGAAGAAAGGTCTCAAATCTGTAATCTAAGTTTAAACCTTATTAAGCTAGAAAAAAGTAAATTAAACCCAACACAAGCAGAAGGAAGGAAATAAAGAGCAGAAATCAATGAAATTGAAAACAGAAAAATGAAGGCACAGTAAAGACATTTTCACAAAAACAGAATTTGACAAAATTCATCATCACCAGACCGACCCTAAAGGAAATTACTAAAACAAGTTTTCAGGTAAACAGTGAAATCAGAGATACAATGTATTCGTTTCCTGATCCTGCTATAATAATCTACCACAAGCATAGGGGTACAAAACTATCTAAATGTATTATTGCATAGTTTAGGACACTGGCAGTCCAAAATGGTCTCACAGGTCACAGGGCTAAACCCAAGAGGCAGGAGCGGACTCTGGGGAGAACCCATTTCCTAGCCTTTCCAGCTTCTAGATCTCATGCCTTCCCTGGATCCTAGGCCCGTCCCTCTATGTTCAAAGCCAGCTCTTTGGACAGTCTTTCTCACACTGCAAATTCTCTGATGCTCCCTCTTCTGCCCCCCTCTTCCACATTTAAGGAGTTTTATGATTCCACTGCCCAGTGAGGTAATCCAGGATAATCTCCTGATTTTAAAGTCAACTGACTAGCAACCTTAATGCTCCTTTGTCAAAGAACCTAACAGAATCACGGTTCCCAGAGATTAGGACGTAGACATCTTTGCGTGCAGGGGGCATTATTCTGTCTACCATGTGCCAAAAGAAATGAAGGACAAGACAAAGGATGACTATAAGGGTAAACCTAAAGGACTGTAATGACAATGATATTTTGTGGGGTTTAAAATATCTAGAGAAATAAGGTACGTGAAAAAAATAGCACAACAGGCAGGATCAGAGGTAAATGGAATTAAACTTTTTAAGTCCTGTGCATCGTCCAGGAAGAGAGAGATGTATGACTTTATGTTAGATTTTAATAAGGTGGTGCTGCTGTAAATCTCCAGGCCCTGGGGTCGCCAGTAAAAGAACGTATAACGTAACAACGGACAGAGACGGGGACATGGAATCATTTTTAAATAGTTAATAATCCAAAGAACCACCAAGAATGGAAATAAAAAGAAACAGAACAAATGGGACAAACAGAAAACAAACTGTAAGATGACAGAGTTAGCTTCCAGCATTGCCATTTGAGAAATCTATGGCCAGAAAATTTACATTCATTTCCCCACAAGCCCAGGGCTTCTTAGCTGTACAAAGCAGAGAGCAGCCTTGAATCCCCATCTCTCTCAGCCGAACCCCAGGGCGCCCAGGCCAAGCCACCCCGAGGGTGTTCCCTTCCCTCACCTGGGCCTAGTCTGAGAGCTCTCGGAGACCAGACCTCCTGCCTCTAAAGCAGCCCACATCTTTCTGGGACTCTTTCGGCTCGCTGAAAAGTTCTTTTTTCTATAATTGCATACCGTGGTCATGTTTTGCAATGTCAAATAAGATTTACTTACATTTGAAATGACCACGAGCGAATGTCTGTACCCGAGTCCTGTTCTGGTGGCAGGCGAGCACGCGGCGGCTCCTGGAACAGCAGTAACGCGCAGAAACCACAGTAACGTGCAGGAACCCGAATTCACAGCTCAGGGAATTAACACACCCCAAGTGAAGGCACTGTTCCCAGGCACAGCAGAATCCACTCCGCACTCAGGAGCATCCCACGCACAGCCCTGAATACTTGCATTAGTAGCAATTAATCTAAGGTGATGCAAGCTCTGAGCAGCCCTGAATTTGCTCTCAGGGATGAAAGGAAGTGGGGAACGGAGGAAGGAGAAAGAAAAAAAAAATTGGTTTTGCCCGCTAAATGGAAACATCTCTAGGAGAGGCCGGTGCGTCATGACTTTGCTAAAAAGGAGTGACCAACACATACACGTACTTCAGTTGAATATTTTACTTTCACCATCTAAATTCCAACAACAAATAGATAAAAGGTGGGGACAGCAAACGGTTTAAAAACCAGGGGAGTGGGCGCCTGGGTGGCTCAGTCGTTGGGCGTCTGCCTTCGGCTCGGGTCATGATCCCAGGGTCCTGGGATCGAGCCCCGCATCCGGCTCCCTGCTCAGTGGGAAGCCTGCTTCTCCCTCTCCTTCTCCCCCTGCTTGTGTTCCCTCTCTCGGGGTGTCTCTCTCTGTCAAATAAATAAATAAAATCTTAAAAAAAAAAAAAAAAAACAGGTGAGTGACGCGAAGGAAGGAGCGCTGTGAACGGGACTCCCTCCCCAACAGGCCGCCTGGCTGGGGCTTACTCAATTGCAGCTATAGTGAAAATCAGGTAGCATCTAAAAATCCCAATACTTGACTTTTGTCTCCCAAATGTATCCAAAGAGGGGAATATACTGGGCAGGGGTGCCATGGCAGGTGGCAATGAAGGTATGGTGCAATAAATCTACTTTTTATCACAGTTTGCTTGATTTTTTTGGTTTTTCAAGGGTTTTCATACTCCCACCAAAAAGAATCATTACACAGTAATAGCAGAGGACTTCAAGGTTTTTTCAAGGACCTCCAATAACATCAAATATTTGCATTTTTAGGATACTCAGGATAACAAGAAATGATTAACCTCTGATGATAGGCATTTTAGGCCCATTTGCAGCCTATGAGGCTTGAGTGTTATTTGACAATACGCCTTTTTTTTTTAGGAGGGAAGGGCAGAGGGAGAGGGAGAGAGAAAATCTTAGGCAGGCTCCACGTGTGTAACGTGACACAGGGCTCGATCTCACAACCCTGACATCATGACGTGAGCTGAAACCAAGAGTCAAACATTTAACCAACTGAGCCACCCAGGTGCCCCTGTGATAAGCCATTTTAAATCCCACTGTATAAACTGAAAAATAAACATGTCCATTTTTTTGCCATAACCTCACCTCAAGTGACTGCCCAGGTATGAATCTGTTAGTTCTCAACCTTTAAAAATTCACTAATTTCCCTGGTTTCAGAGAAATGTTCATATGGATCAGAATCACCTGTGAGGTTGTGTAAAATGAAGATTCCTAGGCTTTCTGCCCCAAAAACCTGATTCATTAGGTCAGGGATGGAGCCCAGAAATCCGAATTTTGCACAGCCTCTGTAGGTAATTCCATGCAGGTGGCCCATAGATCTGAAACACTCAGCAAGATGGTGTTTGATGTTTATTCCAGCTCTGACATTGTATGATAATGCCATTTACAAGCGAGGCTACAGCTAGAAGTGGTATCATGAAACTGATATTGCTATCACCACAAGTCAGAACAAAACATCTATGAAGAAATAAAAACTGTAGGGAAAGAACTTTGGGTCCACAGCAAATACTGATTAATTTTTCAGCACTTCACATTGAAACAACTAGACAACTTAAAAACACATTATTTTTTAAGTGTCTTCATATTCAATCTTTAAAGTGAAAGATTCACTTTTAAACAGAAAATCTGCATTTAACCATCGGGATGAAAAATAACATTCTTTGCACAGTTGTTTGCCTGAGAAATGTGCTTTTTATATTAAATGAATTTTTACATTAGATATTTAACATAGAATAAAGACCAGAATCAATCTTTAAAGTATGTGGGAGATAGTGTGGCTTAAGAGCACCAGGAATCTTTCTAATCATCACCAAATCCCAGCTAGCAGCCCCCCCAAAATTAATCCTCCCCCAGCCTAGCTGAAACCTGAAATTCTCCAATGACAGTTGTATTCCTTTGTTTTTAACTCATGCTCATGACTCATGCCTTCAGCGGATTTGTAAATGTCCACGAGGAGATAATCCACTACACCCGGGGCGGAGCTAACTAGCTCCAAACAGTCGTGCCTCTAGCCCCGTCCATGCGGACACTGGTCATTGATCCTGGAGCTCTTCCCTCTGAGCCAAGATGAGGCTACAAAAGCTTCTTCAGGTTAGTACTCGGGCAGCTACTCCCGTTTGACTGGAGCTGCCCTCAATCTTATCTGTCACTTACAATATTCGTTCAATAAACCTTTAATGCACTATACTGTGTGCCAGGCAGGATGCCCAGATGATCCACTAAAGGCATCAAAGAGAAACTTCATCCTAATACTTCACAATTTTGCCAAGAGTTGGCCATAGGAGAGACAAAGATTGTTCCCATTGATAGGAAAATGGATACATAGCTTGTACAATATCCAGAGTAGAATAATACCCAGCAGTAAAAATTAACTATGGCTACATGCTACAACATCCATGAATCTTGGAACACAAAAGATTAAGACAAAAAAGGGGGGGAAAAAGGTTAGTCGCAGAAGACCATGACGAATGTAGAGGGACGAATGGGAGAGGAGCAAAGAAATGAACATAAGATACTATCAGTGTTCTATTTATTGAGTTACGTGGTGGATCCTTAGGTATCTGTATATTATATTAGGATAAAAATAACATCTATGCATGGATTAATAATGAGACTCTGGCATGAAACAAGGATTATGGTTAATCCAATTATGTGCACTGGGATCCAGCTGAAGGAGAAAGGACACATTGTAGCAATTTTGTCAAGAAAGCCAGACTAGGGATCATGAAAGCTACTGTCTGCAGGCTCCTTGCACCAACCTCAGGAATCTATTTCCCCACAAGAATTCTGCAAGGATAGAAAGCCACCTAGACAAGAGGCATTGCAGAAAGGGTAATGAAGTTCCACTGACTGGTTTGGGGAAAAAAAAAAAAATTCTAGAAGCCAAAGAGCCTTCAGCCATTTCAACAAATCAATTCAGGTTATTCTTATTTTCTTTACTTTCAAAGGGAAGTTTTGGAATACCCAAAGGAGCACTTTAGTTCTGAAACTGTTGGAGTAAATAAAAGAAATGTTACATAACTTATTTCTAAAAGAACAAGAGAACTATATTAACAGATTGACAGTATTCATAGGTTAATTAGGAAATCTGTTGGTGCTGTTAAGAAACTTGGCATATTTTAATTTAGATTGACGTTCCTCAAGATATAGGTATAAGTGATGTTCATTCAACAATAGTGAGATGTCACACAGTCTGTGAGAGACTGATGTCTGGAGAGCGCTTACAGTCGAGCAGGACGTAAAATGTGTTCTGGATCACTACGGATGTTTTCTCATCCAGCTTGGGTCTTTGAAAGTATTCAGGATGTGAAATTGATGTACCCTTGAGAAGAATCAAAAGAAAGGAGTTGAAAGAAAAAGGGCTATTGAGCTGATTGGAAACTGGTTACAAAGGAAGATGTCACCAGTGTCTTCCTGTGGCCCACATTTTAAACATGGCCACCACAGCTGTGAGGGGAGGGGAGGGGAGGAAAACCCTCTTCATTATTTAGGATGTTATCTATTGAACTGAATCTGAAAGACTCGGATGAGGGAATAAATCATTGGCCGGAGCACTGAGAACATTTCTATACAGTCACCTGGAAACCAAGAGATGGCTTTCAGAAATGGTTGCCTCCCAGAGGTTATACCTCATCCCCTCACTTAGTCCTCACGACAACCGTATGCGATGAAAACTCCTCCCACCCACAATTTCAGACAACCGTTAAGAGAGATTACGTAAAAAATTCATGGAGCTAGAGAGCAGCACAGCTTACCAGGGAGCCAGATCTCCCTGACCCCAAAGCCCGGTGCCCCATTACCAGGCTGAGAGACAGGGGCAGGCTAAAGGGCAGCCGTCAGAGGACTCCTGATTGGGTGGTGCCACTGCCGTGGAGGAAGGGAGCCCTGGACGGATGGTCAGCATGCAGACTTCTACTGGATTCCTTGTTTGCACAGTGGCCCTGCCTTCAGCTGAGCCTGGCATCCCCAAGTCTAAGGTCTCTGCTTTGCCTCTCAGCCCCAGCACTCGCCTTCTGCTCAGGAGTGAGGCAGACTCACTCCCCTGGGGGAAAAGAGAAGGGCCCTCCATGGGTCAGGAGGATGCTCACTGCTGCAGAGAAAGACTTTCATCCAGTCCTGGCTTTGCCCCCATCTGCAACTCCAGGAAGTTGCTGGTAACTTCGATTGCTGAGGCTTCCCCGGGTCAGTGGCTCACCTCAGCCTGCATCTGGGTTTCTTCGCTGGTCAGCTTAAGTTATAGCTTTCTCCTGCCTGCACAATCCGTAACCACTATCCCTCTGACCTAAAGCCTCAGAACTGTGGTCGCTTGTAGGGAGCATCCCCCCCTGCTCTCTTTGTCCTTGTGGGTCTAGGCCTTTTCTGAGCCTATAGTATCATTTGAATGCAATTTTCAGAGAAAGCAGCTATAAACACATTTGCTCCATCTGCCATGCTCAACTGGCTCTTCTGAAACACAAATATGTTCATGGACAAGGAAAATGTGTGCCTAAACCCTTATGTGATCTAAGAGTTTTACACAGAGCCTACTTGCAACATGCAAAACATGAGGCCTCGCCAAGCTCTAAATGTAAACAGGCGAGCCGAGTTCCTTACTGCAGACATTTTTCTCAAATATGACCACCTACAATCATATAGTCTCTTTTCAAGCTTGGAGAAAGAAAGTAAGAAAAGCCAATGCCAACCACCCACAGTTGTCCGCGTCTGCAGTAATAAGGCCATCATTTGCAGCATGAGTTAGGCTATTTGTCACAAAGCTTAGCCGCTGTTATTTTAGGGTAAGACTAGGAAATGGTGCAGTGCTACAACCCTGCACCCTTGCCAGAGCTCTGGACACTTGGTAACTTCTAAGTGTTGGAACTATAACACAGAGGAAGAATAGTTCCCTTGTAAAGGGAATGGAGGTAATTTCGTGCCATAGTCCTTTAACACCACAACTAAGCTAAACAATCCAGTGGTCTGGGCTGTGTTTCTGATGCCGAGCAGGAGAACTCCACTGATCTCTGATGCTAACTGAATGGGCAATGGCCTTGTTTGGCCCTGATGCCCGACACAGACACTGAGAAGCTGGGAGAAGAGACTGGAGCAGACCATAACCTCAGAGCCTAGTGCCCAGATGCTTCCCTCATGCCCACCAGAAAAGAAAAGCTGTAACAAAAGCTATTGTACAAGATGCCACCTCTGTTGCTCACCCTTCACAATAGGAGACCCTTGGGGAGCCTTGTCCAGAGAGCCCCAGTTCCTTTGTCAATCCTTCCTCTACTGGAAACTGTAAGGTCTGCGTCATTCCCTTTCCCAAAGAAAATGTGTATAAATAACAATAAAAAATGGGAAGACATGCTGCAGATTGTTAGCATCTTGCTTTCTTGTGTTAGACCTACTGCATGCTTGCACCTTTGCAATATTCTTCCTGGAGAATAGAGAAAGCCTGCCTCATGGAGCCCCACAGGAAAAAAGAAAAGTCACAAGTGGATTTCTTCACCGGGCATCATCTCAGATATAAAAGGGAAATGAGTAAAGTTGTTCAACATAATATATCATTAGGGAAATGTAAATTAAAACAACAGTGAGATACCCCAACATGCCTATTCAAAGGACCGACACCCAGAACCATGACAACACCAAATGCCGGTAAGGATATGGAGCAACAAGAATTGTCATTCATTGCTGGTGGGAATGCAAGCGTTACAGCCAATTTGGAGGACAGTTTGGCAATTTCTTACAAAACTAAACATACTCTTACCATACGATCTAGCAATCATGCTCCTTGGTATTTACGTAAATGAAATGAAACCTTATGTCTATGCAAAAACTTAGCCATAGATGTTTGTCGCAGCTTTATTCATAATTGTCAAAACTAGGAAGCAACCAAGATGCCCTTCAGCAGGTGAATGAATAAATAAACTGTAGTACCTAGACAATGGAATACCATTCACTGCTAAAAAGGAAATGAACTATGAAGCCAGGAAAAGACATGGAGGAACCCTAAATGCATATTACTTAAGTCAAAGCAGACAATCTGAAGCTGATCTGAAAAGGCTACATACTATATGATTCCAGTTACATGACATTCTGGAAAAGATAAAAGTATGGAGACAGTTTTAAAAAAAAAGATCTGTGGTTGCTAGGGGTTGGGGCCAGGAAGGAATATACTGGAGGAGTGCAGAGGATTTTTAGGGCAGTGACACAATTCGGTATGATACTACAATGATGGATACATGTCATTATACAGTTGTCAAAACCTATACAACGGATAGAATGAATAACACCAAGAGTGAACCCATATGGAAACTATAATGATGTGTCAGTGTAGTTCATCAATTGTAAAAAAAATGTACACTCACTTGCAGGATGCTAATAGGAGGGGAAGCTGCGGGGAAGAAGACCAGGGAGTATATGGAAAATCTGCTTTCTGCTCAATTTTGGAATGAACCTTAAAAAACTACTCTAAAAAATAAAGTCTACTTTTTTTTAGTAAATTCATCTCACCCCAGTGACAGGTTCCATCCCCAGAACTTGACCGAGCATGGTCTCCTTTTCCCCTGTCCTAGGGAGGGAAATTGTCACTGTTCAATCTTTTGAAAAGAAAGGAAGGGCAGAAATGCTGGAAGGAAGGCAGGAACAGAGGGAGAAAGCTCATCAGCAGAGGGCTGAGAATGGGTGGTAACTAACTGTTACTATATTAGTTTTCTATTGCTGCCTAACAAATTAATATCAATGTAATGGCTTCACACAACACACATTTAGTATCTCACAGTTTCTGTATGTCAGGAATCTGCCAAGGCTTAGCTGGTTTCTCAGCTCAGGGTCTCACAAGGTTGCAATCAAGATGCCAACTGAGGGGGGGAGGGGGGTACCTGGGTGGCTTACTCAGTTAAGTGTCTGCCTTCAGCTCAGATCATGATCCCAGGGTCCTGAGATGGAGCCTGTTTCTCCCTCTCCTCCCTGCTCGTGCTCTCTCTCACTATCTCTCTCTTTCTCAAATAAATAAATAAATAAATAAATAAAATCTCAAAAAAAAAAAAAAAAAAGATGCCAACTGGGCTGCACTTCATCAGAGGCTTGAGTGGGGAAAGATACACATCCAAGGTCACTGGCAGAATGAGTTTCTTTGCAGGCATAGAACTCATAGCTACTTGGGGTGCCTGTGTGGCTTAGTCAGCTAAACGTCTGCCTTATATTCAGGTCATGATCCCAGGGTCCTGGGATGGAGCCCCACATCATGCTCCCTGCTCAGCGGGGAGCCTGCTTCTCCCTCTCCCTCTGCCCCTCCCCCTCCACTCGTGTTCTTTCTTGCATGCTCTACTCTCTCTCTCTTTCAAATAAATAAATATTAAAAAAAAAAACCTCATAGCCACTTGCTGCCTCAAGGAGAGAGTTTCTGACCTCAGTCCCTCCTTAAGGGCTTTCACCTGAGACCCACCCAGGATAATCTTTTTGGTTAACTCAAAATCACTTGATTTGGGACCTTAATTATAAAATCTGTCCATCTTTGCCAAATAACATGAACACAAGAGTGACATCCTATCACCGTTGCTGTATTTCACTGGGCAGAAGCAAGTCACAGTTTCCATGAACACTCAAGGAGAGGGGGTCATGCAAAGAAGTGACTCACTAGGTGTCACCTTATGGAATGTCCACCACAATTACCCCATATTTTCTTTAGTAGAAAATAAAAGGAGCTGTTGTGAGGATTTTTGACTGATGTCAGTCTCTTGGGTTTCTGAATCATTTCCTCATTAAACTATAAAAAGAACAGATTAATTAATTTACGGCCTGGCTAGGAAGCAGAGTCTCTCCTAAACTTTGCCCAAGAAATGCTTTTGAATATGTCCATTTGGAAAAACGGCACAAAACACCTTAAACACTCTTGCTGACTTTTGGCTGCTAGTCATACAAACCAGTGAAAAATGGCTGGGCAACAGGCTTATAAGATGAACAGTAGTAATATTTTAAAAATATGTCCTGCCCTATTCTTTTCACCTTTCCCAACATATAACCCCTCCA
Organism: Zalophus californianus; assembly: GCF_009762305.2. NCBI lineage: Eukaryota > Metazoa > Chordata > Mammalia > Carnivora > Otariidae > Zalophus > Zalophus californianus. The sequence goes on along the minus strand of NC_045601.1, from coordinate 11,175,898 downwards.
GTCTGCTCCATTGCAGGCATCTGCCTGCCTGGAGGATGGTTAGGATTTGTTATCAAAAGAATGCCACGAGAGGGGCACCTGGGTGGCTGAGTTGGTTAAGGATCTGGCTTCAGCTCATGTCATGATCCCAGGGTCCTGGGATCGAGCCCCATGTCAAGCTCCCTGCTCAGTGGGGAATCTGCTTCTCCCTCTCCCTCTGCCCCTCCACCCCACTCGTGCTCTCTCTCTTGCTATCTCTCTCTCTCAAATAAATAAATAAACTCTTTTTTTAAGATTTTATTTATTTATCTGACAGAGAGATAGAGAGAAAGCACAAGTAGGCAGAGAGGCAGGCGGAGGGAGAGAGAGAAGCAGATTCCCCACTGAGCAGGGAGCCTGACATGGGGCTCGATCCCAGGACCCTGGGATCATGACCTGAGCCGAAGGCAGCCACTTAACTGACTGAGCCGCCGCGGCGCCCCAATAAATAAACTCTTAAAAAAATAATAATGTCAAGAGAAAGACCTTGGCCTTTGACATGCACAAGTGGTTTTTGGTTTTTGGGGGGTTTTTTCTATATTTTTTTTATTATTATGTTATGTTAATCACCATACATTACATTATTAGTTTTTGATGTAGCGTTCCATGATTCATTGTTTGCGTATAACACCCAGTGCTCCATGCAGAACGTGCCTTCCTTAATACCCATCACCAGGCTAACCCATCCCCCAGCCCCCTCCCCTCTAGAACCCTCAGTTTGTTTTTCAGAGTCCATCGTCTCTCATGGTTCGTCTCCCCCTCCCATTTCCCCCCCTTCATTCTTCCCCTCCTGCTATCGTCTTCTTTTTTTTTTTTTTTTAACATATAATGTATTATTTGTTTCAGAAGTACAGGTCTGTGATTCAACAGTCTTACACAATTCACAGCGCTCACCATAACACATACCCTCCCCAATGTCTATCACCCAGCCACCCCATCCCTCCCACCCCCCACCACTCCAGCAACCCTCAGTTTGTTTCCTGAGATTAAGAATTCCTCCTATCAGTGAGGTCATATGATACATGTATTTCTCTGATTGACTTATTTCGCTCAGCATAATACCCTCCAGTTCCATCCATGTCATTGCAAATGGCAAGATTTCATTCCTTTTGATGGCTGCATAATATTCCATTGTGTGTGTGTGTGTGTGTGTGTGTGTGTGTGTGTGTGTGTGTGTGTGTGTGTGTGTATACCACATCTTCTTTATCCATTCATCTGTCGATGGACATCTTGGCTCTTTCCACAGTTTGGCTATTATGGACATTGCTGCTATAAACATCAGGGTGCATTGTTTGTTTGTTTTCAGCAAGAAAATAAGCTTAAAGAATAGGCTACTATCTTAGGAAAGGATTGTCTGTATTCCTTAACTTCCCGCCCCCCCCCACCCCACCTCCATTGGGTAGCAGGGCAGTTTGGCATTTTAACAGACAGGCCCTGGGCCGAGAGAGAATGGGCCAGCCTTGGAGCCCTAGCAGCAGGAGGAGGTGCCCACTGCAGGCTGCACCAACCATGCAGCTGAGAGCATCCCTATTCCGTGAGTCCAGCCAGTCTGGGTGAAGCTGCGGCCGCCACAAATGTCCCTGGGAATACCATGGGCAAGCTGCTCCCAGGACACTGCCCTCCTGCCACAGGAAGCAAAGACATTGGTTCCAAGGACCCCAGCTTTTCCCAGCCGCTCAGAGATGGGAGAAGTCACGTGTCCACCTTATGCCTGGATATTATCTAAAAATGAGCAGTAGGAAAGAGAGGCTCAAGAACTGGCCACAGGGAAAGAATGCTCCCATTTACATGAAACAAGAAGCCCACAAAACAATACTATATATTTCCTATCAGTACAACTCTAAATATGTAAGCTCATAGCAGTGGGTGCAGATACATACGTACCAGACCCGGGGCAAAGGAGCTGGGCGTGACAACCGGACGGAGGAGCAACTTGAACATCAATTTCAGAATTATGTAGGTAATCAAAACGTAATTTACAAAAAGAATCATTTGGGGATTGTCTTTTTTAAATACACATTCTCTGCCCCTACTCCAGACAGTGTGATTCCGTCTCTGCTGGGTGGGGGACCAGGATTCTGCCTTTTTAATGGGCATCTCAGGAACTTGGATGTGGAGCGACCCACACCCATCTGCAGACCTGCATTTCTGAATTGCTGCACAAGATTTTGTTTGTTCCAACTGAATAACGAAACTTTGTCAATAACAGGGATGAGGCTTGAGTCATATCTGAATGATCTCAAGGTCTGCCAAAGCAGAGAAACACCTGCCTCCGATTCCAACAGTGAAAACATTCTCTCCTAGAATGTGAACTCTAGGAGAACAGGGGTTTCATCTGTTTTGCTCATTCCATACTGCCAGAGCCTAGAACAGGACCTGTCACACAGAAGGCCCTCGATGAATCTGTGACAAATGAATGAATGCATGAATGCTTGAATGATGAACCTGCAAACCTCTCATACCCCTAACGGTAAGCAAAACAGGCAAATACAAGAGATCAGTCACATTGTCAAATTTTAAGGGGTTTATTTCATTCCCCTTTTCTCGGCTCAAATACAAATAAAATTGCTTCTCCTTCTAAAGGGGCTGGGCCTCAGGACCGGCACCCTCCTCCCCAGTGCTAACGTAGCACTCTGCCACATGTGCCATTGAGGAAATATAAACCAGACTCCAACAATCCTTGCAAAGCCACATTTTTACTGATGACTCTAAAAGAGTCCCCAGATGGGGCCTCACATGACAAACACGGAGCAAAACTCCCCCCAAATCCCATTTTCCTACGTCTCCCCCAGAAGTCTTCACACTGCACAGTAGCTCCCTCACAGGGCACGAAGCCTTCTGTGGCCTGGAGTTCTCCCCTCGCCCACTTTCCAGATCAATGCAAGAGAGGTCTGGGAATGGGGCATTCCAAGAAAAAAGCTTCCCCAAGGCAAGAGAGGTGCAAGTGCCACAGGTTCTTTGAAATTAATCGTTTGTCCCCGTGATAGGCCAATGCAAGATATAGCATCTACCTTGTTTTCAAGACCCAGTGCCTTTGCTTTCCCAAGTCATCATCCCTGCTCAACAGCCCACCAGGACTCTGCTTTGATGGCAACTCCATTATTCTGCCCTTATTATTATGTTGTCTGCAATTGCTCTCAGCCTGTTTTATTTATGTGCGCTCCTCGGACCCCACCCCGGGGAGATGATAAGATTCTTGAGGGCAGACACTTTGCCTTTTCATATCGTTTGGATTCCTTCCAGAGCCGATCTCCATGTATTTGCAGATCGGGTGCTGGACAAATATTTGCTAATTTCCAAAAGGGCTTCAGGTAAAACTTCCGCCTGTCTTTTCCAAGAAAGAATATGCCCAGGAAGTAAAAAGGCAACCAAGTCATCTCTGAATACAAAGGACAACTGTGTATGTAAATATATGATAGGAATAGTCATTCAAACATGAAATTGATCCTGGAGGACTCATAAAATAAACTGTAGGTGATCTGAACGTCTCCTGTGGATTACCAGCCAATTAATGCTACTGACACTGTACGAGGAATGGTTTATATTAAAGCAGGTTTTGAAAGTAGGCGATGGGAAGTCATTGCCCATTATCTACTTTCTCCTAACGTGAGAAGTGTGTCTGGATACTGGGCCAGATTTGTATCCATGGCTATGCCTTGCCGTTAGGGGATAAACCCCGGCTGGAAAGGATTATGCCTGAGGAGCCCAGATTCAGGGAATTTGTCTTTTCCTTCAAGCCCCCAAAATACCTGAGAAGGAGCTACCAGAGGAGGAGGAGGAGATCAGTATGGCATAAAGGAAGCTCTTAGCAGGGGTTTTATATCATTAGGACGAATGGCGCAAAACAGTCAAATGCAAGAAGAAAGTAGGTCACTGGGAAAGAAAGGGTAGACTCCCCGCAAAACTCCTGCGTGCTCTTCCACCCCGATGCAAATCCATTCCTGAGAGTCCAAGCAGATGTTGTTTGTTGTTGTTGTTTTGCACTGTACACACTGTCTGAAATGCAAATCGCCTGCAACAAGGCTTGCCGGCCGGCCAGAGTAGGGAGAACCCTTGAGCCCTCAGAGCGGTGTCAAGTGCGGTTCACGCAGAGCAAAATTAATGCTGTAAACACAAGGCAAAGTTCACTGATGAGCAGCTCTCTAATGGGCAATTACCTCTTCTCTTCTCTCTCATTCCTTTTTCCTTTTTTTCGCCCTGGCGTTAAGGTATAGTAGGCAACGGAGGGTCTGAAGAAGACAGCGGTTTTATTTGGTCTGCCAAAGAAGGCAGCCTTCGCATTTTCCGAGGTGTGCATAATTACAGGTGCATTTAATGTGCTTAAGAGCTTAGGGGAAGCAATTGTATATGAAAGATAACTTCCTAGCAGACAGCTTTATTACAGCCGGGCCCGGCCGCCTCTCGGCTCCGGAATTATGCACACTTCTCCCTCCTCCCCACCCCTCGTGTCCTAGAGGTGCTCTGGAAGATGTGGAACCCGCAGCAATGTTTGACTGGGAGCGTGGCGAGGCCCCGGGAGTTACGTACACACCTCAGACACCTCTTCAGATCTCACAGAACTCACTGAGGAAGAGATGACTTTGCAGCAGGCTCAGGACAGAAGCTGCTAACTGATGCCTTACGGGAAACTGACAGCGAGCAACCCCCCACCACAGTTTTAAGAACATACAGGAGGTGCCCCGTTTAAGCCACGTTCGAATGGAGACGAGCTTACAGAAGTAGCAGCCACAGCAGCAGAGGTTCAAACAACAGTCCCCATCAGACAAGCCCGTTGTCAGCACCCCACCAGAGTCCTACTCAGATCCTTCCATCCTGGGCACATGGAGACGGGCTGCTCTCCGCTTCCCGACAACGTCCCTTCTCGGTAGGGTAACGCCATGTGACGAACATTTTCTCTGTCAAGGGATACCGGCTCAGAATTGGGGAAAAGAGTCAAGTATGTCAGTAAGGAAACCCACCGTGGCCCTCTTGGCTCAGGCCGAGAGGCAGGCATGGGATCAAGTCTAATGGAAGGAAAAACACGAAGGAAATAAAGAGCCAGGAATAAAGAGGGAAACACGGAGGGGTGGGGAATCAGCTGACTGGCACAGGCTCCTCTCTCTCCCTGTCTCTCTGCTTCTGTCTCTCTCTGTCTGTCTCTTTCTATCTCACACACACACACACACACACACACACACACTCAAACAGATGTGCCAAGACAACCACATGATGAGTACAAAAGACACATAGATACAGAGAACGATACACTGAAAGGCACAAACATCAAGATACACAGAGAGAAGCTTCAACCTGAACTTCTTCTGCCCTTTAAAGAATGAGTCAGACAAACTATCATTAAAAAAAAAAAAAAGGTTAAAGCCAGTTGTGTTTTTGTGAATGTAAGCACAATTAATCATATTAGCTCTCGGTACTTACTACATGTTCTGACTAAAACGGAACGAAGAACACCCTGTCCCTTGTACACATGTTGTTCATGGTCTGGGAGAAGCAGTGGACCAAGGCCTAGACTATGAGTGACAGTTTATAGCCGATATCGTCCAGTGTCTTTCCAACAATTCTTCTCTTGAACTTTCTGGAGAAGCAGGAAGAGAGTTTAATCCCTGACTTGTTTTCTTAGTCTTTTACCTGTTCCTCATTTAACTAAGGTCCTCCCCCTCAAAAAAATACTTGCCCTTTATAGTCAACAATACTGTATGATAAACTTCAAAGTTGCTAAAAGACCAGATCTTAGTTGTTCCTACCACGAGAAAGAAATGGTAATTGTGTAACACGATAAAGGCATCAGCTAATGTTAAGGTGGGAATCAGATTCCCATATATAAATGGATCAAATCAACACGTTGTACACCTTAAGCCTACTCAATGTTACGGGCCAATTATGTTCCCATTTTTAAAAATACTCCTCTTTACGATGAATCCAACACTCTCTCCCCTCAATGCCGGTACGCCCATGCCACAGTTGTTGCACTTCAAAAATACCGTATTGGGTTTGGCATGAACAGAAAGGTCCAGGATGATACTGTCCATATTGCTTAACCCACTGCCTCAGAAGAACCAATAAAGATGGTCATTCTGCTTTTCCACCCTAGCTTGTAGCTTTCAACCTCAATGTCACCTCACGGTCCAAAATGGCTGATGGACCACCAGCCATGGAAAGGCTAGGTGGGACCTCTCCCAGCTGACTCAACTCCCCTTACGTAGCCTTCCCTGAAGTCCCCTACAAATTTACGTATGATTCACACACACATGCACATGCATATGGTCAAAACTTAGCCATGAGATCATATCTCACTACAAGGGAAACCAGACAATCGGGTCTTTTTACTGAGCACGTTGTTACCACAAGTAAAATTAGGATTCTGCGTTTAAGGAAGAAGGGAAGATTGGCCATGGGGAGACAACTGATTCAGTCATGCTTTACAAGAGCGTAAATACTTTTATCCCTTCAACAAACGTTCGTTGCATGTCAGCTCTGTGTCAGCTGCCTTCCACAGAGTCCACGTCTGGCCCTCAGGAAAGCCTTGCGCCCTGACGCTGACAGACGCCGGCCATGGAGGCTGTTCTGGGCTACCTTGTGTTTATGATCTGCCTCACACAGAGGCAGCCGCAACTCACAAGTCAGTCTTCCCTTGGCAGACATTCAGTTCTTATGTCCCCGAACACCAGGGGACACGTGCCACCCCCTTTGAAAGATTGCCCTGAAGAACCCCGACGTAGCGTGAGGCGTGAGGAAATACTCCCACAGCAGGTCGGAGGGGTGGGGGACAAGCGGGAGCGCAGCACACTGAGACTCCCTCCACAGAATGACTCGCTATTAGACTCTTGCCTGGACGGGGGCTTTGAACCCTGTTCTGCAGCCTTCCCTTCCCTGTCCGGCTCTGGGCTAGGCTGGCCACAAGACACAATGTGCATGAGATGCAGAAGGAGGAAGTGAAGCACCAACAGTCACTGTTATGCCCTGAAGGTGCCCCGGTGGCTCCCACGTGTGGCTCAGCAACTTCTCTAGTCCCTCTTTGACACAGGGCAACACTGACACACGCAGCTTCTCCAGTTCCCAGGGGATCCCCCTCAGCTTCTCCAGGTCCTGGGCCAAGTGGGTGCGCTGCTCCGTGGCCAGGGCACCAGCATTTCCTGCAGGCCACGTGCGGCATGGAGCTGGGGTGGGTGAGCCGGGTGTAGGCTCCTGTTTGCCCTCAGTCATTTCCTCTGTCCTCAGGGGTCCCCCCAGTTCGTCCTCTCACCTTCATTTTCTCCTGGTTCTCATTCACGCGCACACCCTTCCCACTGCCGTTCCAGCCGACGCTCCACAACTTCAGGTCCAGCCACAGATACGCAGCAACAGCACGCGAGCCCGCTCCACCCACTTCCACCACTGCGTGAGGTCTGGCCCGGCAACACTCCTCCATTGCACAACGCTCCCAGCCCCGGTGCTTCTCTAGAGAAACCCTGACTGAGACACCACCCGATTAATTTCCACTCTTCTTATGGAGCCTGAAGCAGGTGGGCAATGAGCTAAGGCCCGCAGGAACTATATTTTCACATTCCCCTTTACCGGCCCTCCCTGGGCAATCCAGGACCTCATGTTAGCATGTGGTTACACGTGACAACTAATAGTTGTTCCCAGCCTCTGAAGCTTCCACTTAAACTCAGAGGTGAGCAGAATTATATCTGACATCCTGTCATATCTGTCATTCTATCATATGTGGTAATAGATTGATAGACTAGATTAGATTGATACATAGATACATAGATAGAAAGAATTTTAAAAATAAATACCCCGGTGCTTCTCTATCATACTGTCCTGAGGACTCAAGCCATGGAGCTATCTAAAATGTGAAAGAGAATAATAATGAGGTTCTTGCCATTGCAGGCTCCCCCAGTTCAGATTTTATAATTGGAAATATGAGGAAAACCCACCTTATGTGAATTTCCCCCATTACATTGGATAATATAATATTCAGTATACAAATGTTCCAAACTTAATTCCATAAAACTTTAAATATTGGGGCACCTTGGTGGCTCAGTCGTTAAGCGTCTGCCTTCGGCTCAGGTCATGATCCCAGGATCCTGGGATCGAGCCCCGCATCGGGCTCCCTGCTCCGCAGGAAGCCTGCTTCTCCCTCTCCCACTCCCCCTGCTTGTGTTCCTGCTCTCGCTATCTCTCTTTGTCAAATAAAATCTTTAAAAAAAAAAAAACTTTAAATATTACTTTCAAATTTAAAAAATGAAACTCATACTTGGAGTGGTGCTTCTTACCAATATGTTAGCATTTAGATATTTACCTTACATAAAAATAATTTGTTTAATAAACATGTGTGCTCTTTTTAAAGATTTTATTTATTTATTTGAGACAGAGAGAGAGAGAGAGAGCAGGGAAAAGAGCAGAGGGTGCAGGACAAGCAGACTCCCTGCTGAGTGCAGAGCCCAACTCCACTTGGGGCTTGATCTCACAACAACGAAATCATGACCTGAGCCAAAACCAGAGGTTTTACCAACAGGTAACTGACTGAGCCCCGCAGATACCCCAATAAACAAGTGCTTTTATAGATAACCAAAGAATTGTATTTTCTTTGGGATTATTTTGCTATTTAATTTTATAATTAATTAATTTCATTTTAAATAAATAAGATACTTATAGTATAAATATAGTGTAAATAGATGAAACCCTTCTTTTTTTGGAAATTAAATAAACATTTAAAGACTATCTTGACAAAGCATATGTCCAATAGAACAGCATACTCAAAGTTGAGTTTTATAGAATGGAATACTAAAAAGGTGTTACTTAAAACAATAAAGAATATTTTTTGGTGAAGTAAGTTTGGAATACACTGCGTTAAAAAAAAAATCAAATTGATTTCTTTACCTCAAGACTCCTCAGTGAGTTTTGTATGCTTCCATGCTCAAACTCACCAAAAAGAGGCATAATGGGCAAATTTTTCCAAGTTTATTTACCAATGGAAACTTTCTTGGTAAAATATTTTGAAGAACTGACTTATTAAGGAACACACTTTGGTAAAATGACACAGGAACATTATACAATATCTCAAAAGATCCAGCAACTTTTAAATATATATTATATATATATAATATATATATCTCATATATACAAGTTTCAAGTTATATACTCACTATATGTCTTAACTGTTTTATTGAAATCACTGTTTTATCATGACACCTCTATATTATTACTCCAGTTATACACAAGAGTACCAAAACACATTCTAAGATCAAATATAAATAACTAATTTGGAGGATTTCACTTTTCATCAATAATTTGTACAGAGTTGACTGATAATATTATGTTTTGCATTTTATTGACCAAATTATTTCTCTCTAGCTTAAATGACATTACGAGACAGGAGTTCCATGCTGACATGTAGGAAACAATACTGGTAATTTTATTTCTAGCTATAAGATGGAATAAACAACCTGAAAACCCTCCCACTAAAAAAAAAAAAAAATGATTTCAAATGCAGATGAAGTATAGCAAATATCCTGTAAAGTGCATAGCTGCACTTATAATAAAGTAGAGGAACTCCCCACATGATAAAAATGAACTGGGAATTAGAAATCAGGAAGTTAAGGTCATTTATATTGGAGCAGAAGGTGCTCCAACCAAATCAACACCCTTGGGTTGTAATGTCTCACAGACACCACAATGAGACTGAGACCTTATCCCCCGACAAGACTGGGAGTTAGAACTGAGACCTCTGGATGAAGCCAGGACTTTCAAATGACTACATTCTCAGTGAAAGGATGAGTTAGGGGTGGAGGGAATTCACCCGCTGCCCCAGAGAAACATCAAGGAAGGTTTTAATTATTGACCTGAGGTTCTACTGGAAAAGGACTGTTTTGAGAATTTGCAACAATGAACTTGCTCTCACTCCAGTTTTTGGATTTAAGTTATAGGCTCACAAGGTCTAGAGACCTTCATGCCAAGAAATTCAGATAAAAATGTTTCCAAAAGGCTAATATCCTTAAGGTGTCTGGCAGAAGCAAACTTAAAACTGCTCTGAAGGGGTGCATCCCAAACTCAGGCCACAGAGAAATTCACAAGATAACCCCACCAAAAATATGTGCATAACCTAGAATTTAAAGATGCATGAAGAAATAATTCAGTATGGGCGGGGGGGAGATCAATAAGCACAGAAAACAGCATAATTAATCCTCCATTAATCCCCCAATGATAGAACAATTAGAGACTCTATATATGAGTTTTTTTAAATTATTACTCACAAAAGAGGGAAACAAAGACATAAGAACAAGAAACTATAAAAACTGGCAGACGTTTGAAAACCTATCCAAATAGAGCTTCTAGAAATGAAAAATCTGGTCATTTTGATTTTAAACTCAATGGATGAATTAGATAGCAAATTAGACACAGCTGAAGAAGGGAACTGGTGAATTGGAAGATATTTCTAGGAAAATTACCCAGAATGAATCACAGAGAGATAAAGAAATGGAAAATATTTCAATTTGGAAAACACGGAGGACAAAATGAGAAGATCCCACATTTCTCTTCAGAGAGAGATAATACAAAGGTAAAGAGGCAATATTTCCAAAATTGAAGAAAGACAGGAATTCTATAACTCAAGAATAACTTCAAATATCAAGCATAATACATAAAAATGTATCCACATTTAAGACATTGTAGAGGAAGGCTGCAAAATACTAAAGACAAAGAGAAAAATTTTATGTGAAGCATCGAGAAAACACTGGGTGCCCACAAAGGAACAGCAGTTGACAAGACTTAAACTGCAATAACTGGGCCCAGAAAACAATGGAAAAAAACATTCAAAGTGCAAAGAGAAAAACAGTCCTCTTAGAATTCTAAACCCAGCCAAACTGTAATTGAAAGATGAAGACATTTAAGGACATTTTTCAGACATACTAAGACGGTTTTTTATTAGCAAAACTTCACTTAAAAAATACAACTGATTATTACTTTAGCAAGGAAAGAAGGTGAACAGAGAAGGCAAGATTGAGATGCAAGAAAGTTGAGCAAGGAAATAAGTAAATATGTGTACTTATAAAGAAGCTTTGATTAGTATAAAGCAATGATAATGAATAGAGGTGAAAATAAGGTACAACTAAAACACTGGACAGAAATATTATGAAAGATGAGAGAGATCGTTGAAGTTAAAACAGCCTAAGGTATTAGTCATGTGTTATCAGTCAGGATGTGTGCAAATATAATGCTCTAACTCAGCATGAATACAGGCATACCAGGGAGATACTGTGGGTTTTGTGCCAGACCACCACAATAAAGTGAAAACTGCAATAAAGTGAGTCAAATGAATTTTTTGGTTTACCAGTGCATAGAAAAGTCATGTTTATGCTATGCTGTAGTCTATTAAGTGTGCAATAGCAATGTGTCTAAAAAAACAATACACATACCTTAATTTAAAAATACTTTATTACTAAAACAATTCTAACCATGATCTGAGCTCTCAGTGAGTGATAACATTTTGTTGATGGAGAGTCTTGCCTCCACACTGACGGGTGCTGACGGGTCAGGGTGGTGGTTGCTGAAGGGTGGGGTGGCTGTGGCAATTTCTTAAAATAAGACAACAATGAAGTGTGTTCCATCAATTGACTCGTCCTTTCACAAACAATTTCTCTGTAGCCTGTGATGCCGTTTGATAGAATTTTACCCACAGTAGAACTTCTTTCAAAATTGAAGTCAATCCTCTCAAACCTACTGCTGCTTTCTCAACCAGATTTATGTCATACTCTAAATCTGTTCTTTCAGCAATCTTCACAGCATCTTCATTAGGTAGATTCCATCTCAAGAAACCACTTCCTTTGCTCATCCATAAGGAGCAACCCCTCATCCATTCAAGTTTTATCATGAGATTGCAGCAATTCAGTCTCATCTTCAGGCTCTACTTCAAATTCTAGTCCTTGTGCTGTTTCCACCACAGGCAGTTACTTCCTCCCCTGAAGCCTTGAACCCCTCAAAGTCATCCATGAGGGTTAGAATCAATTTTTTCCAAACCCCTGTTAATGTTGGTATTTTAACCCCTTCCTATGAATCACAAGTGTTCTGAATAGCAGCTAGAATGGTGAATCCTTTCCAGATTTTCAATTTACATTGCCCAATTTCATCAGAAGAATCACTATCCATGGCAGCTATAACATTATGAAATCTATTTCTTCAATAATAAGAAACTGAAAATCAAAATTCTTCCTTGACCCATGAGCTACAGAATGGATGTTGTGTCAGCACGCATGAAAACAACAACAATCTCGTTGTACATCTCCATCAGAGCTCTTGGATGAGCAGGTACATTGTCAATGAGCAGTAATATTTTGAAGGTAATCCTTTTTTTCTGAGCAGTAGGTCCCAACAGTGGACCTAAAATATTCAGTAAACCATGTTGTAAATAGATGTGCTGTCATCTAGGCGTCATTGTTCCATTTAGAGAGCACAGGCAGAGTATATTTAGCATTATTCTTAAGGGCCCTAGAATTTTGGAATGGTAATTGAGCACTGGTGTCAACTTAGTCACTAGCTGCATTAGCCCCTAGCCAGTCCTTTGAAGATTTCAAGGCAGGCATTGACTTCTCCTCTCTAGCTATGAAAGTTCTAGATGGCATCTTCTTCCAAGAGAAGGCTATTTCATCTATATTATAAATCCATTGCTTAGTGTAGCCACCTTCATGAACTGTCTTAGCTGGATCTTCTGGAGAACTTGCTGCAGCTTCTACATCAACACCTGCTGCTTCACCTTGCACTTGTATGTCATGGAGACAGCTTCTTTCCTTAAACTTCATGAACCAACTTCTGCTAGCTTCAGAATTTTCCTCTGCAGCTCCCTCCCCCCTCAGCCTTCAGAGAATTAGAGAGTTAGGGCTTTGCTCTTAGATGAGGCTTTGGCTTAAGGGAACATTGTAGCTGGTTTGATCTTCTATCCAGACCACTAAACCTTTCTCCTTATCAGCAGTAAAGTTGTGGGGGAGTTTTCTTATCATTCATGTTTTCTTCACTAGAGTGGTGCTTTTAATTTCCATCAGAACTTTTTTTTTCTTTTTTTTTTTTTTTTTTTTTGCATTCACAACTTGGCTGTTTGTCACAAGAGGCCTAGCTTTTGTATCCCAGCCTTTGATGTGTCTTCCTCACTAAGCTCAATCATTTTTAGCTTTGATTTAAAGTGAGAAACATGTAATTCTTCCCTTTCACTTGAACACTTAGAAGCCATGGTAGGGTTATGAATTGGCCGAATCTCAATATTGTTGTATTTCAGGGACTAGGGAAGCCTGAGGAGAGGGAGAGAAACTGGGAAAGAGCCAGTCAGTGGGGCAGTCAGAACACTTACACATTCATCAGTTAAGTTCACTATATTATATGGGTGCAGTTCACAGCACCCCAAAACAATCACAATAGTAACATCACAGGCCACTCATCACAGATCACCATAAAAGATATAATAATAATGAAAAAGTTTGAAATACTGCAAGAATTACCCAAATGTGACACCAAGACACAAAGTGAACAAATACTTTTGGAAAAATGGCACCAGTAGACTTGCTTGACACACAGTTGCCACAAACCTTCAATTTATTAAAAAAAAATTCATATCTGTGAAGCACAATAAAACAAGGTATGCCTCTATTAAGTTTCATGTTACACTTCTAGGGTAACCAGTAAAAGAACGGGAATAGAATGCATAGCTTCCAAAGAAACTGGAGTGTAGGGAGAAAGAAAGTAGGGAAAACTAAATTAGCCAATAAAGTAGAAGATAGAAAAGCTAAAGCAAAGACAGGGTAAATAAAAAGCAAGAGGAAATCAGGGGCGCCTGGGTGGCTCAGCCATTGGGCGTTTGCCTTCGGCTCAGGTCATGATCCCAGGGTCCCAGGATCGAGCCCCGCATCGGGCTCCCTGCTCGGCGGGAAGCCTGCTTCTCCCTCTGCCACTCCCCCTGCTTGTGTTCCTGCTCTCTCTATCTCCCTGTCAAATAAATAAATAAAATCTTCACAAAAAACAAAAAAACTTTAAAAAAAAAAGTCTGTAATCATAATAGATGGAGATCTACCAGGTAAAAGAAAGATTCGCAGGTTACTTCTTAAAAATCAAAATCTGGCTGTATGTTTTTATAAGAAATATGCTTAAAACAGTATTACAGACAGGTTAGAAATATAAGAATAGAGAAAAGAGATACCAGAAAAACACAAACCCAAAGAAAGCTGGTACAGTCACATAAAATGAGATAAAACAAACTTTAAGTCAAAATGTATTAGCAGAGGAAAAGATGGTCATTATATAGTGATAAAAGTTCACCAGGGAGATATTATAATTTCTTTTCTTTTTTTTTTTTTTTTTGAGAGAGAGATTGAGAATCTTAAGCAGGCTCCATGCCCAACATGTGAGCCTGACATGGGGCTCAGTTTCACATCCCTGAGATCATGACCAGAGCCAAAATCAAGAGTTGGATGCTTAACCAACTGAGCCACCCAGGCACCCTGGGAGATATTATAATTTTAAAAATCTAAAGATATTAAATTTTAGGGGCACCTGGGTGGCTCAGTTGGTTAAGCAACTGCCTTCGGCTCAGGTCATGATCCTGGAGTCCCGGGATCGAGTCCCACATCGGCTCCCTGCTCAGCGGGGAGTCTGCTTCTCCCTCTGACCCTCCCCCCCCTCTCATGCTCTCTCTCTCTCATTCTCTCTCTCTCAAATAAATAAATAAAATCCTTAAAAAAATAAAGAAATAAACTGTATTTTATAAAACAGCTCCAAAATATATAGAATTATTAAAATTATAAGAGAAACAGACTCGCAAACATTGTGGGAGATTCTACCAGTGTCTCTGAATGCCTGGTGGATAGACTAGAACAACACACGGAAGGGGTATAGAAGATCTTCATAGAGGATGCAGAAGGTTAGAGAACAACATGATTACTAAGAATAAGTATATATAAACCTGAATGCTGAAATTAGAAAATATACATTATTTTCAAATACATAAAAACTATTTTTTAGGGGCACCTGGGTGGCTCAGTCAGCTAAGGGTCTGACTCTTGATTTGAGCTCAGGTCATGATCTCATGGTCCTGGGACTGAGCCCTACATCAGGCTCTGAGCTCGGAGAGGAGTCTGCTTGAGATTTTCTTTCTCCTTCTCCCTCTGCCCCTCCCCCCACTCATGCTCTCTCTCTAATAAATAAATCAATCTTTAAAAATATATATATTTCTTAAATCATGGTAATTTTTATGGACTACATGTTCGTGTCCCCTAAAGTCATCATGTTGAAGCCCACCCCCCAGTGTGATGGTATTTGGAGGTGGGGCCTTTGGGAGGTGATTAGGTCGAGATGAGGTCAGGAGGATGGTGCTCCATGATGGAATTAGTGCCCTTTGAGGAAGAGGCCGTTGTGAAGACAAAGCAAGAAGGCAGCTGTCTGCGAAGCAGGAAGTAGGCTCTCACCAGACACATCTGCTGGCACTTTGATCTTGGACTTCTAGCCGCCAGAACCGTGAGAAGAGAAGTGTTCGTTAAGCCAATGGTCTGTGGTGTCTGTCAGCAGTCAGCACTGACGAGGACAAGAACATAACTGAGACATAATGCAGCAGGACTTCCAGGTCCTCACTCTAAACAGCATTTGTCAGACTTTTATTAGAAGCATCACATTCCCCTCAGGACCCCCCAGTCAGAGACCAGTAATACCAATGCTGGAGAGGCTTCTGTGAAGAAATGAAGGATACTTGAAGTTTTACACATTGACTCCTTAAATCCAAACCAGTGGCTCTAAGTTTATATAGTTGTTTTTATTAAAGGGACTAAGATGAGCATTCATTTACATTTTGGAAAGAGAGAACAGGATATGACAAGAGTATTCTCAAAAGTGATTTTTCTCTGCAGTAAGCTTAAGTACAGGGAGAATAATGTAAAGTAATGATACAGAAGCCAAGAGACCATGTACAGTGGATTCATGGTGTCCTTGGGAACGGTCCACTCTCTCCATCTCCTGGGACCACTCGGCCTTTTGTCCACCTGCAGTCTGCTTGTCTGCTGCCTTCTCCCCTCCGTGCAGACCAGCGTCCCGCGTGCATTCATCAGCCTGCCAGGGCCCCAGACAGCCACTCCGGACTGTAAGTTTATGTGGCCTGCAGGCTGGCAGCAGTGTCTTCCATTTTCATAATTTCAAATTACAGAAAAGAGCCAGGCCATACAAGACCTAAGTCCCCAGACAGCATGGAGCCAGGAGTCTTCTACCTCTGCCCAATTTTCAAAGGCCAGGAGAAGTGGCAGGTTTTAATGGGACATGGCCACTCAGAGCAGGAAAGGCTGTGTGCAGAGAAGCCATAATGAACTACCCTACACATTGAGCAACAATGACCCACTCTACTCCATTTCCAAGAAGAAAATAAGGATGTAATTTGCAAGAGGAGACATTAACATTGATAAAGAAGGGCTTACCTAGTGGAGCAATTGTGATCTCCCAGATATTCCTTTAACAAGTGTTAATTAAACACCATGTTTACGTTTTAATACCACGTGCCAGGAATTGAACAGGGCCGGGGTGATACCAAGGTAACTCTGCCTTCAAAGAACTCATCATGTAATGGAGTACAGTAAGAAAGGCTGTGTGCCATCTGCTTCTCTAGAAAATTTAAAGAGGGATCCTTCCAGAGAACCTCAAATACACTGGAGTCCAAGGCCCTCACACAACTCCTGTGTGTTCTCTGGAAATTATACCAAGGCCCTGCTTGCACACTCCTCTGTGCATGAGCCTTGGGTTTCTTGGTACCTCTGGGAATGTCCACTTCATCTTAGAAAAGCCCTTGTAGAAAGGCAATCAGAAAGGAATCAAGTACCTTCGTATTTTGCTTATGTTTCCTTTAACCAAGTTAGGGGACCACCCAGTCCATTTCCTCTTCGGCTGTTGCGAGCCAGGATTTACCAGCACACTCAATCAGGCATGGACAGAGTTGGGTGTCTTCGGCATGATGCTGCGCTGTTACCACCACCACCATCTGTTTTGCAGACACATGCTGCTGGGTTTACACGGCAGCCCCTTGCTCTGGGCTGCTCACAGAACATCACAAGCATATTAGTCCTAATGCACTACTACATTTCTTCAAGGAAATAAAATACTATTCCCTGGTGGGAAAGTGAAAGCCCAGTAAGAGGACTTAACCCACTGCACAAAATTAGTGATGAGAGAGTCCTGAGCTCCTAATTCTCAGTCCCTTGTGAGAAACAGAAAACCCATAGCCAGCCGTTGGAGCTCTCCAGGTGCAATCCCAGAGTCACCTGTTTCTAATTATCCCTGTTTCGTGTGATGAGTTACTGATTAAGATGAGAGAAGAACAGAACCAGGAGAAAGCAGAAGTACAGTCTCTAAAAGGGTGTGCAGGGCACAAGGGAGCAGCCCCGAGGGGGGCACCCAGCCAAGGCAGTCTCGGCCACTGTAGGGCATTTGCCAGAACCAGGCTTCCTACTGGTCGTGTAAACCCCTCCACATGGCTTGTCTGCATGTCATGTCTCTTTGGCTGAGGGGAGCCAAGAGAGCTCTGTGGGAGAAGAGAGCAGAAGGCTTCATACAAACTCACTTGGGCTTTGGGGAATCAGCCCGTGAGAGGGGGAAACCCGATCTAACACCAGTCTTCCAAAGAGGTTTGGTTAACAACACAGCAGAAGGGCTATTTTCTACCATGGCTCCTCTATAATCCAGCCCCACCTACAATGTAATGATCCCTGAAGGGGCTTGGCTAAAGTACCACTCGATTTTCCATGAGAAAGACCCTCCTCAAAGAGGGCAATTTTGACTATGATTTTGTTTCTCCGTTCAGCTTCTAGAACTTGTTATTGTGAAGGCTCCCCCACCTCAAAAAAATCTTGATCCAAATTAAATGGATCAAACTGTATGGAGCATTCCATCAAATGAAGTCCATTGAACTTTCCGATTTTTTTTCTAAGAACAGCTAATGTGTGTCTTGCCAACCACCTTTCTAACCAGGAGGGCCAGTAAAATTGCCCTGAGACTCTTCTGTATTGTGGTCCCACCATACATTTTACATTTATTAGCTGAGGGACCTTGGGAAAGTTATTTAATTTATGGAAGCCTATTTCCCCACCTGTAATCTAAAGATGATAACACTACCCATCATGGTTATGAAGATTAAATGAGAAAATGTAATTCCATTTGGTAACCATCACAGTAATAATTGTTTCAAGCAAGGAATCATCAACAGATGCTAAAATCAGTGGGTGAGTGTGTGATAAGAAACAGGATATTTACATAGTCTCAAAGAATCTCCCCCGGAAGATACTTATTAAATACTAAGTGAAAAATAATAACTTGACAGAGAAGAAACAGACAAACACCTCCTAGTCAAGAGACCAAAGGCTATAGCATCACCAGTAATGGAACAGAGCTCCTGATAAACAATATTGAGAAGACACAACAGCACAACTGCCCAGCCAAAATCACATAAGCTGAATCTAATCATGTGGAAACACCAGACAAACTCTAATTAAAAGACAATCTACAAAATACCTGGCCTATACTCTTCTAAAATATCAAAGTCATAGAAGTATTATCATCCCCAAATACCTGGCCCCTGTGAATAAGTTCCCTTGCATGGTAAAAGGGTCTTTCCAGATGTGGAGATCATCCTGGATTATCTGGATGGGTCCAATCTAATCAGATGAGGCCATAAAGCCAAGACCTGTCTTTCCCAGTTGTGGTCAGAGATGTGACAATGAAAGGAGCATCAGAGAGCTGTGACCATCTGACAGGGTCTCAATGCAGTGGACATTGCTGGCTTCCAAGGTAGAGGAAGGGACCACACGTCCACGAATGCAGGTGGTATCTAGGAGCTGGAAAAGGCAAGGAAAGATTCTTGTTTAAAGCCTCCTGAAAGGGGGATGCCTGGGTGACTCAGCCAGTTAAGTGCCTGCCTTCAGCTCAGGTCATGATCTCAGGGTCCTGGGATCCAGTCCCAATTCAGACTCCCTGCTCAACAGGGAGCCTGCTTCTCCCTGTCCTTCTGTCTGCCACTCCGCCTGCTTGTGCTCTCTCCCTCTCTCTCTCTGTGAAATAAATATATAAAATCCTTAAAAAAAAAAAAAAAAAGCCTCCAGAAAGGAACCAGCCCTACTGATGCCTTGATTTTAGCCCAGGGAGACCATGTCAGACCGTAAGATAATACCCTGGTGTTGCTAAAGCCACTAACAGTGAGGTAACTTGTTATAGCAGCAGTGGAAAACCAATAGTCATGAGAGAAAAGAATGAGAAAACATTACAGATTAAAGGAGACTGAAGGAGTGTGACACCTCCAAGCAATGTGCCTCTGGGTTGAATCCTGGTATATTAGTTGGGCAGTTGAAAACTCTGTGTAAGATCTGTAGGGTAGATAATAGTATTGTATCAATGTTGATTTTCTGATTTGGGTCATTGAGTTGGTTGTGGAAGAGAATGATCTTGTTTCAGGAAATACACACCAAAGTATTTGGAGGTAAAAGGGCAACATACCTGCAACTTATTGTCAAGTGTTTCTGAAAAATATATGTGTGTGGATGTGGATAGATATGTGTGGATGTGATGTATACATGATACATGGATACATAGATGTTCATAGGTACAGAGAGAGAGAAAGAGGATTATGATAAAATGTTAGCATTTGCTGACTCTGTGTTGTAAAGAGTATAGTAAAGAGAATACAGAAGTTCTTTTTACTATTATTGCTACTTTTTTATATGTCTAAAATTTTTCAAAGTAAGAAATTTGAAATAATGAAAAAGTAAAAAATGTATGTAAAATATAGCACCCTACCTGGCACTCTGCAAATTTCCAGTGAATCCAGATTTCTGCTATTCTTTCTGGGTCTAGCACCCTCCTTGTCCATGGCAGGAGAGAGTCAATGGGGTGCAGTGGATAGAAGAACTGTTGACCTTGGAGCTCAACTGGGTTTGAATCCTAACTTGGCTACTTACTAGGTGTGTGACTCCGGACAAGTCACTTAACCACTCTGGCCTTCAGTTTTCCCATCAATTAAAAGGGGGTAATATCTACAGAAAAGTTATGAGGCTGAGTTGAACTGATGTGTGTAAAGTACACAGAACAGCCCTAGGGATGAAATCAGCTCTATGTACATTGGGCTGCTCCATGGTGGGTTCTAAGAGAATATCAGAAAGATGCTTGTCTGAACAGCCATCTGTGTACTTCTCCAGCCTGCTTTCAGGGTTCTACCATTACAGTTATCATTCTAGCTTAGGACTTATTTATTGCCTAAAGTCATTGAGTCATATCCATCACTTAGACATTGGTATGTAGATGGATCGGCCAGAGCTTTTACTAAGAACAGATCCCTATAACACGAAGAAAGACAGCACAAAACGACTGATCCTAAGGAATATGTCCTGTTCCATGGAGGACAGTAACACTGAAAATGTAAATGCCATATGAAAGCTAAACTGGTTACTACAAATCAATTCCATTTTATTATCCAGAGCATAACTCTCAGAGAAGATCACATACGAAGGAACCAGAGTCATGCTGACATCAGACTTCTCAACAGCAGCACTGAATTCAAGAAGATAATGGAGCAACACTTATAAAATATTGAAAGAAAAGAACTTTGAACTATTACGTTGTATTTGTCTGAATTGCCACTCAAATGTAAAGATATAATAAAAGTATTCTTAGAAATATAATGTCTCAATGATTTGCCACAAAATGATCTATATTGAGAACATTTTGGGAGAAAAAACTCAAATATGAAAAGAAATAAGACCAAGTGAAGCTGCAAATAGTATGGTGAGGAAAGATAATCAAAATTTATTGTGGTCTTAATTTTTCTTAATTAAAGGCTGGCATGAAATTAAAAGGAAAAAAATATAGCCATAACAAAAAGTGAAATTCTAGCCAATATTTTCCATGAGTAATCTTTTAGAACAAGGATATAGAATTTGATTAGTTTAAGAAACCAATAGGGATAAATAAACAGGAGTATGAGCTTAAGTTAAAAACAAGCACCAGAACAAAAAATATCATGTAAAATCATTAAGGTGCAGAAGAAATTTTAATCCATTCAGTGGAAAATAGGAAGAGATAAATAATGGAAAACATAAATAGCAGAAATAAATCTTATTATGATAGTAATTATATTAAATCTAAATGAGTTATACTACTAAGTAGACAGCCTTTTTTTAAGATTTTATTTATTTATTTATTTATTTAAGAGAGAGAGAGAGAGTGTGTGAGCAGGTGGAGGGGGAAAGAATATCAAGCAGATTCCACACTGTTTCACAGAGCCCGACCCAGGGCTTGATCCCATGACCCTGAGATCATGACCCAAGAAGACATTTTTAAATGCTCTATGTCAAAAGACATAAGATGACAGAGGGTGGATAAAAAAACAAGACCCATTGGGGTGTCTAGGTGACTCAGTCAGTTAGGCATCTGACTATTGATCTCAGCTCAGGTGTTGATCTCAGGGTTGTGAGTTTAGACCCTGCATTGACTCCATGCTGGGCATGGAACCTACTTAAAAAAAAAAAAAGACCCATCCATATGCTGCCTACAAGAGATGAATTTCAGACCTAAAGACACCTACAAATTGAAAGTGAGAGGAGGGAGAAACATTTATCATGCAAATGGATGTCAGAAGAAAGCTAGAGTAGCAACCCTTATATCAAACAAAATAGACTTTAAAACAAAGCTGTAACAAGAGACAAAGAAGAACATTATAAAGGGGACAATCCAACAGGAAGATATAACAATTGTAAATATTTATGTACCCAATATGAGAGCACCCAAATACATAAAACAGTTAATAACAAACATAAAGGAACTACTCAATAGCAATACATTAACAGTAGGGAATATTAACACCCCCACTTACATCAATGGACAGATCATCTAAACAAAAAATCAACAAGGAAAATTGGCTTTGAGTGGCACACTGGACCAGATGGATCTAACAGGTATTCAGAACATTCCATCCTAAAACAGCAGAATACACATTTTTTAAGTGCACATGGGTCATTCTCCACAATAGATCACATATTAGGTCACAAGACAAGTCTCAACAAATTCAAAAAGAGCGAAGTCATACTATGCATCTTTTCTGACTACAATGTTATGAAACTAGAAATCAAAAATCAACTCAACTACAAGAAATAATCTAGAAAAAACACAAATACATGGAGGTTAAATAACATGCTATTTAACAGTGAATGGGTGAACCAAGAAATCAAAGAAGAAATAAACAATTACACAAAAACAAATGAAAAGGAAAACACAATGGTCAAAAATCTTTGGGGTGCAGCAAAATCAGTTCTAAGAGGAAAGTTTATAGCATCACATACCTACCTCAAGAAGCAAGAACAGTCTCAAATAAACAACCTAACCTTACACCTAATCAAGCTAGAAAAAGAACAACAAACAAAACCCAAAGCCAGCAGAAGGAAGGAAATAATAAAGATTAGAGCAGAAATAAATTATATAGAAACCAAAAAAAAAAAAAAAGCAGATCAATGAAACCAGGAGCTGATTCTTTGAAAAATCAACAAAACGAATAAACCTCTAGCTAGACTCATCAAGAAAAAAAAAAAAGAGAGAAAGGATTCAAACTATCACAAACGAGAGAGGAGAAATAACAACCAACACCACATAAATACAATTGTAAGATAATATTATGAAAAATTATATGCCAATAAATTGGACATCCTAATGGATAAATTCCTGGAAACATATAAACTACAAAAATTGAAACAGGAAGAAATAGAAAATTTGAACAGAATGATTACTAGCAAGGAAATTAAATCAGAAATCAAAAAACTCCCAACAAACAAGTCCATGACCTCACAGGGGAATTCTACCAAACATTTAAAGAAGAGTTAATACCTAATTTTTTTTCAAACCATTTCAGAAAATAGCAGAGGAAGGAAAACTTCCAGATTCATTGTATTATGCCAACATTACCCTGATACCAAAACCAGATAGAGACACCACCAAAAAAAGAGAACTACTGGCCAATATCTCTGATGAACATAGATGTAAAAATCCTCAACAGAATACTAGCAAACCAAATCCAACAATACTTTTAAAAAAATCATTCATCATGATCAAGTGAGATTTATTCCCAAGTTGCAAGGGTGATTCAATATTTGCAAATCAATCGATGTGATACATCACATCAATAAGAGAAAGGATAGAAGCCATATGATCATTTCAATAGATGCAGAAAAAGCATTTGACAAAGTACAACATCCATTCATGATAAAAACTCTCAAAAAAGTACATGTACAGGGAACATACCTCAACATAATAGAGGCCTTATATGAAAAATAAAGGCCTTATATGAGCTAACATCATACTCAACTGTGAAAAACAGAACTTTTCCCCTAAGGTCAGGAACAAAACAAAGATGTCCACTCTCACCACTTTTACTCTACCTAGTACTGGAAGTCCTAGCCACAGCAATAAGACAAGAAAAAGAAATAAAAGGCACCCAAATCAGTAAGGAAGAAGTAAAACTTTCATTATTCGCAGATGACATGATACTACATATAGAAAATCCTAAAGAGTCACCCCAAAAAACTATTAAAACTGATAAATGAATTCAGTAAGGTCACAGGACACAAAATCAATATACAGAAATCAGGCACATTTCTAAACACTGATAATGAAGCAGCAGAAAGAGAAGTTAAGAAAACAATCCCATTTATGGCTGCACCAAAATTAATAAAATACCTAGGAATAAACTTAACCAAGGAGGCAAAAGACCTGTACTCTGAAAACTATAAAATACAGATGAAAAAATTCAAGACAACACAAAGAAATGGAAAGACATTTCATGGTCATGGATTGGAGAACAAATAATGGTAAAATGTCCAGACAACCCAAAGCAATCTACAGATTTAAGGCAATCCCTATCAAAATACCAACAATATTTTTCACAGAACTAGAACAAATAATCCTAAAATTTGTATGGAACCACAAAAGACCCTGAATAGCCAAAGTAATCTTGAAAAAGAAAAATAAAGCTGGAGGTATCACAATTCCAGTTTCAAGTTATACTATAGAACAGTAGTAATCAAAACAGTATGGTACTAGCACAAAAATAGACACATAGATCAATAGAACAGAACAGAGATCCCAAAAACAAACCCACAATTATGTGGTCAATTAATCTTGAACAGAGGAGGCAAGAATATGCAATGGGAAAAAAAACAGTCTCGTCAACAAATGGTGTTGGGAAAACTGGTCACCTGCAAAAGAATGAAACTGGAGCACTTTCTTACACCATACACCTTTATTTTCATAAATTCAAAATGGATTAAAGACCCAAATGTGAGACCTAAAACCATACAAATCCTAGAAGAGAGCATAGGCGGTAACTTCTCGAGATTGGCAAGAGCAACTTTTTTCTAGGTACGTGTCCTGGGGAAATAAAAGCAAAAATAAATTATTGGGACTACATCAAAATAAAATCCTCTACACAGTGAAGGAAACAATCAACAAAACTAAAAGGCAACGTACTGAATGGGAGAAGATATTTGCAAATAAGATATCCAATAAAGGGTTAGTATCCAAAATATACAAAGAACTGATACAATTCAATACCCAAAAAACAAATAATCCAATTTAAAGATGGGCAGAAGAGGTGAACAGACATTTCTCCAAAGAAGACTTCCAGATGGCCAACAGACACATGAAAAGATGCTCAATATCACTCATCATCAGGGAAATACAAATTAAAATTACAACGAGATATCACTTCATACCTGTCAGAATGGCTAACATCAAAAACACAAGAAACAACAAATGTTGGCGAGGATGTGGAGAAAAAGGAACCCTCTTGCACAGCTGATGGGATTGCAAAATGGTGCAGCCACTGTGGAAAACAGTATGGAGATTCCTCAAAAAGTTAAAAATGGAACTACCCTACGATCCAGTAATCGCACTACTGGGTACTTACCCAAAAAATACAAAAGCACTAATTCAAAGAGATACATGCACTCCTATGTTTATAGCAGCATTATTTACAATAGCCAAGATAAGGAAGCAGCAATTGATGTGTCCATGGATTGATGCATGTATAAAGAAGGTGTGGTATATATATATATATATATACAATGGAATGTTATTCAGCCAAAAAAAAGAATGAAATCTTGCCATTTGCAACAATAGGGATAGAGCTAGAGAGTATAATGCTAATCTAAATAAGTCAGTCAGAGAAAGACAAGTACCATATGATCTCACTCATAAGTGGAATTTAAGAAACAGAACAGAGTGCCTGGGTGGCTCAGTTGGTTGAGCACCCAACTCTTGGTTATCAGTTCAGGTCATGATCTTGGGATCCTGAGATCAAGCTCCACAGTCTGCTTGAGATTCTCTCTCTCCCTCTGCCCCTCCCCCCACTATCTCTCTCTCTTTCTCTCTCTCTCAAATAAATAAATAAATAAAATCTTAAAAAAAAAAACCTCATTGTCCAACTGTTGCCTACATTAACAGGCTTAAAACAAAAAGTTACAGAAAGATTGACAATACAATAACCTCTCCTATTGCTTTAAACTATTATATTATCATGCCTTATTGTAGACTTTTGGTCCATCTATTCCAATAATTCCACTTCTGATGATTTTATGTGGCCCAGTTTTTGAGGTGTTCTATTCCTCAGGTATCCTGTCACCCTGACTTGTGAGTTCATGTTTCCTGGAGATATCAACTACTCAGTGAAGGAATTTGAGGGGGGGAGTGGCAGGGAGTGGCAGTGGTCAAAGGCAGGCCCCCACCTGGGTGGAAGTAGACAGGGCCCCAAGAGAAAGCCCCAGGCACCAAAGAATCCAAAGACTGGGTCATCCCTTTTCTGCCACCACCTGGGCAACTCTTAAGGTTAGGACTTTACTCGCAAACAACAAGCAGCCTGGAGAGAATATGACCTCCCTGGGTCAGTGTCTCTTAACCAGCCACACAAAGGAATCACCTGAGGAGCTTTTTGACAATCCTAAAGCCCTGACCTTACAACCAGAGATTTTGATTGGTTCATTGGTGTGGAATGAGGTCTGGGAAATGGGTGTGTAAACTCCAGTAATTCTAAAGTGCAGCCAAGGTTGAAAGACATCTGGTGTAATCCATCAGTCCTGAGTGTATGAAGAAGCAAGGGGCCAAGGCAATTGCCTGCAGTCACTCCACACGGGTGTTCATCAAGTCCTTGCCCACTAGAGTCCAGCCCTGCCCTGCTAACACCTGAATCTACTGTCTGGACTGGTTTTCACTTAGGGAACTAACAACGATTGTCCCAAAGTCACATGTGTCCCAAAGTCACACTAATCCTATCCTCTGCCTGATTTCCCAGCCACTCCTCACCCCAGCCTGAGACCCCACACACATCAATAGTCTCCCTCAAGGTTCTCTCTTGTTTGGGTTTTGTTTTTGTTTTGTATTTTGTCATTGCTGTTTAGTTTCTGAATTCCATGTTAACTTCTAGTTGCTCCAGAGTTGATTTTTGAGAAAGGAGCCAGTAGCCCATGTTAGTTTGCCATCTGGCAAAATCCCAAGCCTGAAGGCCAAGAGGTTGTTTGCTCTTGTGCTTTTTTTTTTTTTAAAGGCATAAACCCAGAGGGAGAACGGCAAAACTACCGGAAAGCAGAAATACAAGGGATAATTACCCTAGCAGACCTGAAAAAGCCAAATCTTAAGTTAACAGTGGGGAAAGCTCAGAACCAGTGAGATTTATACTGCAGATACCTTAAAAGGCTCAGAATTGGCAACATCAGCAACCTCAAGAACTAGGGAGGAAAGGAGAAGTAACTGCAACTGCAGTCCACAGGACTGGGCAAGAGTTGTTTGAGAACCAATAAGAGCCCTAGATCCCCCTCGCAAGTCCATACAGATGAGCAGCAACCCCTCAGTGATGTGCTGGCACCCTAGAGGCTTGGTGTCTGGAGGGTAGAAAACAGAGTGTGGACTGTGGGCACAGCAACACAGCTGAGGACGTGGGCACAGGGAATAAGTCAACATGAATGCTCCATGTTGCAAGCTGGGAGTGCCAGCCCTCTTGGCCCCTCAACTTCCAGAAATCTACAGCCAGATCTCTACTCTCCAGGCAAGAGACTAGCAACTTTCTCTCTGAGGAGTCTGATCAGCCCATGAGGAACAATCTAGACTGATTCCGGGGTTCCCTGACAAACAGCCCACCTATATCAACCTAGAACAGAGCTCAAAATTGACGCCCCACTCAGGCAACTTTGTTGTCCTCATTTTTAATCATGAACAGACAAGCTAGGATGACAAAACATTCATGGAAAATCTCTAACACAGAAAATAGGAGACAGTAAAAATAAATAAATAAAGACATAAGTAAAGAAATAAATAGATAAGAGATGGCAGCCTGAAGGAAACAAGCAAACAAAATATAGAAAGAAGAAACTTTTAAAAATATAACTATCAGGGGAGGAGGGTGGGGGGATGGGTTAGCCTGGTGATGGGTATTGAGGAGGGCACATTCTGCATGGAGCACTGGGTGTTATGAACAAACAATGAATCATGGAACACTACACCAAAACAAATTATGTAATATATGGTGATTAACATAACAATAAAAAATTTAAAAAAATATATAACTATCATTCCTATAATCAGAGAACTAAGAAAAGATATTATATCCAGGACATAAGAATAGATTTCTATTTATTATCTTAAAAGGAGGGGAGAAGGCATTCAGACAAGGGAAAAAATACCTTAGAAATTAAAATGACAGCAAACAAAAGCTTCAAAAGGAATAAAATACTTAGGAATCTTATTTTATTTATTATATAATACTTAAGAGACAAAAGACTTGTACACAGAAATCTAGAAGACACTGATGAAAAATTTTAAAAGACATAAATAAATGGAAAGGCATCCCATGTTCATTAATCAGAAGACTTACATTACTGGATGTATAGGTGGTAAGATGTACATCTACCAAAAGTGGTGTGCAGATTCAATGCAATCTCTATCACACAACAGCAATTTTTTTCAGAAATAGAAACACCCATCCTAGAATCCATATGGAATCACAAGGAACCCAGAATAGCCAAACAATCTTGAAAAGAAGAACAAAGTTGGAGGACTCACACTTCCTGATTTCAAAACTTACTATAAATCTACAATAATCAAAACAGTGTGGTACTGGCATAAGGACAAACATATAAAACAAGGTACTAGAAGAGAGAGCCCAGATATAAATCCTTATGTATATAGTTTATTGATTTTTGACAAGGGTTCCAAGACCACTCCCTGGGGAAAAGGACAGTTTTTCCAATAAATTGTGCTGGGGGAACAGGATATCCACATGCAAAGGTACAAAGTTGGAATGTTACTTAAATCATACATAAAATTTATTGAAAATGGATCAAAGACTGCAACTTAAGAGCTTTATAAAAACTGCAAAACTCTTAGAGAAAATTATAGGGGATAATCTTCATGGCATTGGACTTGGCAATAATTTCTTGGATATGACACTAAAAGGATAGGCAACGAAAGAAAAAAAATAGATAAATTGGACTTCACCCAGATGAAAAACTTTTGTTCATCAAAGGATACTACCAACAGAGAAAAAAAGGTAACCCATAAAATGGAAGAAAATATGTGCAAATCACTATCTGAAAGAGAACTCTAAAGGCTTAACAGCAATAAAACAATGTAATTCAAAAATGGGCAAAGGCCTTGAACAGGCATTTCTCCAGAGAAGATACACAAATGGCCAATAGCACATAAAAAGATGTTTGACGTCATTAGTCACTAGGGAAATGCAAATCAAAAACCACAATGAGGTATCACCTCACATTCATTAGGATGGCTATTACCAAAAATATTGAAAGTAACAAGTGTTGGTGAGAATGTGCATTGCTAGTGGGGAAAACAGTCTGATGCTTCCTCAAAAAGTTAAGCATTGAATTACCATATGATCTAGCAATTCCACTCTGAGGTACACATCCAAAAGAATTGAAAGCAGAGTCTCAAACAGATAATTGTATACCATGTTCATAGCAGCATTACAATAACAAACAAGTGGAAACAACCCAAATATGCATTAACAGATGAATGGTGGTGTATACATAAAATAAAATAACACTTCCCCATCTAAAAAGAATGAAATTATGACACAGACCACAGCAAGAATGAACCTTGAACACTATGCAAAGTGAAATAAGCCAGACAACAAAAAACAAACACCATATGATTCTACCTCTACAAGGTACCTAGAATAGGCAAATTCCTAGAGACAGAAAGAATAAAAATCACCAGGGGCTGGGGTTGGAGGAAAACAAAATGAGGAGTTATTGCTTAATAGATACAGTTTCTGTTTGGGATGTTGAAAAAGTTCTGGAAATAGTGGTGATGTTTGCACAACATTCAGTGTACTTAATGTCACTGAGTCATACAATTAAAAATGGTTAAGTGGTTAAAATGGCAAATTTTGTTATATATAACCATAATAAAAACAAACAAACAAACAAATAAATAAATAAATAAAATCATGGCAGAAATTAAAAACTCAGTAGAGGGCTGACAAGTAAAATTAAGTAGGAGCACCTGGCTGGCTCAGTTTGCAAAGCATGTGCCTCTTGATCTCCGGGTGGTGAGTTCAAGTCCCCCATTGGGCAGGGAACCTACTTTTAAAAATAACAATAATAAGGAAATCTCCAAGAAAGTAGAGCAAAAGAACAAACAGAGATAGAAAATAAGCAAGAGAAATGAAAATCCATAAACAAGGTCAATATCCAAATAATAGGAATTCCCAAAAAAGGGAACACAAAAAACAGTGTGAAGAAGGGGCAGATTTTCAATGAAATCATTCAAGAAAACTTTCCTAAATTGAAGGACTTGAATTTCTGTATTGAAGGAATCTACCAAATATGCAGCACATTGGCTATAAATAGACCAACCAAAGCTTGTCACTGAAATCTCAGAACCAGAAGGCAAGGGGTTCAAGGAACTGAGTGACCCGGAAGCAGAATCTCCAAAGAATCAGCAGATCGATGAGGAGTATAGACCTTGGGATCCCAAGTGCCATTCCAGTGCCTGGGGAGTGCCCGCTACACAGCAGGTGGTGCTAGGTCTCTGTCCGCTGAATGCCTTGGGCACACAGAGCTCATAAGTGTTCACAGGAAGGAGAGATCACAAACACTGGGAGGATGGGTGATCTCAATAAACATTTTGAGTGATATTTAAAATGGATCTTGTGTGATGGGTAGAATCTCAACAAGCACTGGACAGCGATCCGAATAGAGACATCATGGACCAAAACAGAGGCAATTCTGGAGCCCTGATCGGTCGGGAATGGTTGGGGTGGAGGGAAGAGAAGAGTGGGTGACCAAGCTAGATAGGTGGCTTGGAGGAGAGTCCAGCCTCAGTAGCAGGCATATGCCAGTGACCTACGCTGCTGTCTTAGCAGGAAAGCAGACCATATTGTGCAAAGCAAGGATCCCCGGGTTCTATCCAACTCACTCTGATTCCCAATTTCAGTATCCTGCCTTTCCTTATCAGGTGTGCTAACGCGCATGTATGTCTAATGACTATGAATTCAGGAGCACCCTGTGCAGACTGCTGAATCGAGAGCCATGCGTGGGTACGTGTGACAAATGGATGATCCCTGCCCTCAAGACACTCAGATTCTAGTGGAGAAGAAAGGCATCTTTTTCCATCATTGAAGAGAATAAACCGGAGCTGTAGGAGGATGGAGAGCCGAAAGGACTCAAAATGTGTAACAGCTCGGCATCGTTGGCACAGAAGATGTTAGGGACGCTGGGATTCCAAATGAAATGGCCACTCTAAAAAGGGATCACTTACTTGTGAATCCCTTACCAGGGCTAGAGCTGTACTATGTATCATTCCTGGTTTCTGTTTTAAGAAATTCAGTAAACTGGGACACCTGGGTAGCTGAGTCGGTTAAACGTCTGCCTTCAGCTCAGGTCATGATCCCAGGGTCCCGGGATGATGGAGCCCCCAGTGGGGCTCCCTGCTCCGTGGGAAGCCTGCTTCCCCCTCTGCTTGCAGCTCTCCCTGCTTGTGCTCGCTCTCTCTGACACATAAATAAATAAATAATCAGGAAAAAAAAGAAATTCGGTACACTGGGAAAAGGGGAAAGAGGAGTCCTCCCTCACCTTCTAGGCAAAGGACCAAATCTTTTGCATTTTGCACCCCCTTTACAGTGCTCAGCACTCCAAAAGTGTGTTCACTGTGTGATCAACTCTGGGGGTTTCTGAAAATACGGACAGACCATAGATAGTCTCAGACATTATGCTGAGCTAAAGATACTGCAGCCTCTTCACTGTAAAAGATCAATTATAATCTATTAGTTCAACAATCTTCATCCCACCAAAATTAAAAAATAAAAGGATTTTACATGACTAATGAGCTACTCTGCTCCACGGAGTCATAATCTGCATTTTAAAGTATCTATATTCACAAACACAGGGTGAACTGAACCTCATTGGTGTTATTGTTTCTGACTTTCTAGTAATTAATGGGAATTTCTCAAATTGTCTGAATGGCTATTTAAATGATTTATATAATGGACCTTCAGAGTTGCTGTTACAATCTATCACATTGTAATGAAGTAACTTAGGTGTGTTTATTACCAATTTATAGCGAATATGGCAGACTGGAGGTTATAAAACTTTTTTTCCTCCTGGTTTCCTTACTGTTCTAACATTCTGTATTTGGAATAAATAGGACATATCTTAACACATAAGACATTTGTAGTTTGAAGCCATAGATATTTTATTTGGGGCACTGGCCAGTCCCTTGTGATTTATGACATTATTTCATTACAAATTGCTGTAAGGACAACCATTGCTCACCCATGAGGTGTTGTGCATTTACTCATAAATTTTCAGGAATGAGACAGTGTATGTGCCAGGAATGATAGAATACTGTTTACTTTTCTCTTCTCTGACTCTTAAAACAAAAGGATGTTTTAGGAAATGGGGTTTAGGAGTCCAGCCTGAGAAAAAGGGAGTCGTCCAAACTATCATGTGCATATCTTAGGTATAAGGCAAAGCAGAGACATCCACTATCTCTGCTGAACTTCAAATAAAAGAAGAGGAACAATATTCATACTCTCTCTGCATCGATACAACCGGAAATCTACAGTAATAGAGCAGAGTTCTTGCAGAAATATAATCCTCTAGGGTTAAGACAAAGCCTTATTCAAATTTGTGATTCCCTAAGTCTATTGAGCTTAAGTGCCTGGCAAAAGGCAGTTGTTCAATAAACTTGAAATTTGAGTTAATCTCTACAAGACTTTAAGTTGTGAAATAAATATTTGACAAATAAGAAATCTTTATTTGAGAGGTACATACAATAGGGAGGTCTTTTGCAATTGCGAGATATTTGTAGTATCATTTGAGGTCTTGAGCATAATGCCATCTTGCATTCTGGATCTTTTAATTATCTTTCACATTTCTCAAATATTGTAAATATGCAAAATGATGATTTTTCATCTGACTCATCTTGAGAGAGTGTAAAGAAAAACCTTCTTAAAAATAAAGAATGCTATGTAATGATTAACAAATACAGGTATTTCCTAATTCAGCAAGCTCGAATGTATGAACATATGATTTTAATATTTTTAAGTTTTTCTAGTTGCTTATGATACACAGAGATTCATCCAGGAATGTGAGACCCTCAAAGCATTTTGTTCCATTGAAGCATTAAATTTCTTACAATATATTCTTTCCTTCTGGGTTCATTTGCTTTCTTCCATCCAAAATATTTTACAAGTTTGTTTATCAAGACTTCAAATTTAAACTCTCTTTATCTTTGCATGCCTGAAAATGTCATTTTTTCCTTAATACATGTATTCAGGAACAATTTGCATACAACAAACTGCATTCATTTAGATGAGTTTCATTAGAATGTAAATACTCATAACACCCCCACTACAATGAAGACACGGGGTGCCTGGGTGGCTCAGTCAGGTAAGCATCCAATTGATGTGTCCATCAACTGATGCATGGATGAAGAAGATGTGGCATATATATACAATGAAATATTATTCAGTCATAGAAAAGAATGAAATCTTGCCTTTTGCAACAACAGGGATAGAGCTACGAGTATAATGCTAATTGAAATAAGTCAGCCAGAGAAAGACAAGTACCATATGATCTCACTCATAAGTGAATTTAAGAAACTAAAACAAACAAGCATAAGGGAAAAAAGAGAGAGGCAAACCAAGAAACAGGCTCTTAACTATAGAGAACACACTGATGGTTACCAGAGCGGAGGTGGGTGGGGGGAGGGGTGAAATAGGTGATGGGGATGAAGGAGGGCACTTGCTGTGATCAGCACTGGGTGATGCACAGAAGTATTAAATCACTATATTATACTGTATGTTAACTAACTGGAATTTAAATAAAAACTTTAAAAATTAAAAAAAAATTTTAAAATAATATAAAAATAGGGGCTCCTGGGTGGCTCAGTCGATTGACCATCTGGCTCTTGATGGCAGCTCAGGTCATGATCTCAGAGTCATGAGACCAAGCCCCGCGTCAGGCTCCGTGCTGGGTTTAAGATTCTCTCTCTCCCTCTGCCCCTCCCACCCACCCCGCTCTCTCTCTCTTCCTCTCTAAAAAAAAAAAAAAAAAGACACAGACATTGCCATTACCCCCAAAAGATTCATTGTGCCCCTTTGCACTCCATTCCCCATGTCGGTCCCAGCCCTAGGCAACCACAGATCTGCTTTATGTCACTACAGATGATTTTAGAGTGCATATTCTTTTGTATCTGACTTCTTTCATTCAGCATGACTTGAAAAACATGCTCTGTATATTTGAATACTTTGTTCCTTTTCACTGCTAAGTAATATACCACATGTTGGATATATCACATAATATCTATCTACTCACTGACAATATTTAGGGTTATTTCCAGGTTGTGGCTATTGTGATTAAAGCTGCTATCAACATTTTTGAATAAATATTAGTGTAGATATGTGTTTTTGTTTCTTTTGGGCAAGTACCTAAGAGTGGAATGCCTGGATATATGGTCATATAAATTTATGTTTAACCTTTAAGAAACTGCCAAACAGATTTCCCAAGTGGTTGACCCATTTTGTATTCTCAGTAGCAGTTCACAAGACCTACTCACTGTTCATCCTTGCCAACACTTGATATTGTCAGTCTTTTTAATTTTAGCTCTTCTCTAATAAATAGTGGTTTCTCACTGTGGGTTTGATGGTGGTGGTGGTTGGTTTCTTCTGCATTTCCTTGATGGCTCCTCATACTAAACATCTTTTCATGTGTTCACTGACCACTCATTTATCTTCTTTTGAAACATGTTTGTTCAAATAATTTTTCTGTTTTGTATTGGGTTGTTTGTCTTTTTGTTATTGAATTGTAAGCATTCTTTATATATGCTGGATAGAAGCCTTTTAAAGACAAAGGGGTAGCAAATATTTCCCTTCTATTCTCTAGCTTTTCTTTTTCTTAATGGCATTTTTAGAGAGCAAAAAGTTTTTCATTTTTATAAAGTTCAATTTATCAATTTTTTCCTTTTTGTGCATGCTTATCTGTGTCCTTTCTGAGAAAGTTTTGTCTTTCCTAAATTCAAAAAGGTTTTTTCCTATGTATTTTTTCCCATGTTCTTCCAGTTTTGTAGTGTTAGCTTTTCTATTTTGTTTTGTTTTAGGGTTTGGGTGTAGCTTTTTTGTTGTTTTAGGGTTTTTTGTTTGTATTTACACCTATTCTGAAAAAAGATGATTTAGCCAGGTGTAGAAATCTAGCTTGGCAGTTGTTTTCCCTCAGCACTTTTAAGATATTATTCCATCATCTGGTATCTCATGTTCCTGATGGATAATCTGCTGTCAGTCTGTTGTTGCTTTGTATATGATCTTTATATCTCTCAGATGCGTTTATGTATTCTTGCCATTCTGTAGTTTCACTAACATGTATCTGGGTGTGAGGGGTTTTTGCTCTGCTTAACAATTAAGATGCCCTTTTCACCCTAGGACTTGTGCCTATCTTTAGTTCTAATCGGACCCATTATTTTTTCAAATATTGCTTCTCCAGGGCGCCTGGGTGGCACAGTCAGCTAAGCGTCTGACTCTTGGTATCAACTCAGGTCTTGATCTCAGGGCTGTGAGTTCAAGCTCCACGCTGGGTGTGGAGCCTACTTAAAATATATTTTTTTCATATATATATATATATATATATATATATATATATACACACACACATATATCTATTTTATATATATACACATACATAATATTTATATTGCTTCCCTCCCATGCTTGGTATAGTCTTCCAAGAATACCTATTAACAACAATTTATAATTTCCCAACTTGCCCTCCACATCCCTCTTATAAGTTCCTTTCATAGTTCACCGTTCTTTATCTCTCAATGCGGCATTCCAGGTGCCTTGCAAAATTCTGGCTTCCATCTCACTTTCTTCAACTATATCCAGTTCAATATTTCATTCATAGGGGCTGGTTATTATTTCAAAGACTATATTTTTCATTTCCAAGATTTCTGACTCATTTTTATTTATATCCATTCTTGATGTAATTGCCTATTTAATTCATGTTTTGTTTGTAGTTGTTGTTTTACCTTATGAAAGGTTGCAAATGTATTTATTTTAAAGTAATTTTCAGGTTCTTATACTATTTATAGTTTCTGGGTATGAGTTCTTCCAATTTTGCTTGAGAGTTCATACTGCATGGGAGTTGCCAACCTAACAACCATGCCCTCCCTGCTTCTTTGCTAATAAAACCCAGTTTTATCTTGAGTAGCAATGTGTCCAGCGAATCGATCTGATAGGTCCAAGTCAGTTGTGACTATTTGTTTCCGATGGCCACACATTCAATTCCCAGTCTCCCTGGGAACCAGGGGAGGCCATGTGACCCAGTTCTGCCTAACGAGATATAATGGAGACTCTGCTTCGGAGCTTCTGGGAAGGCAGGAATTTCGGTATGTGGAGCTACAGCAGTCATCTTACAACCATAAAGCAACAACAAATGCAGCAGAGAAGAGAAAGAGAGAGCTTGGATCCACGATGGCATTGTTGAGATAGCTTGCCTTCAGTTCTTATTATTACAAAAAGATAATAAGCGTCTGTATCACCTAGGACACAATTATTTGCTGCTAAAATCATTCCAAACCAGTAGAGTAGGTGGTTCCCCTCCCCATGGTGGTGGGATGCCTCAGCCTAGGTGCCAGGAGATCCACAGCTCAGAAGTACAGCGTCACCTCTGGGTCTTCGTTGTTCCTGACCCCAAGCCAGGACGGAACCTGGTCCACCTCCCAGTCCTGCAGGGGCCTGCATCTGCCCTCTGCCACAGGTGAGCAGCTTGTTACCAGCTGAAACTCCACATGGGCTGGTTGAAATTCTTGCAACTTCTAGTCACACTCCCAGCACGGGCCTAATGGCAGGCACCTCAAGTAGGACCCACCACTCACCCATCTTTCCTCCCCTCCCGTTTCAAAATCCTCTAACCCAAGTTTGCTTCCTTCACCCCCACCCCAGGTCTCCACACTCAGCTAACCTTACTGCTTTGGGGCTCTGCTCCCCACTGGTCCTGGGTGGTTTCCCTCCTCCCCTTTAGCACAGCTATGCCATTCTAACTTTTGTTTTTAAGTCATCCTGATTCCTGTATGTGTGGGACATAATTCTCCACATTTATTCACTTCAACAAGTTACGTGAAGTGCACCCCCATGCATTTTTTAAATTATTGTATTGTTGTATTTGGGATTCTTACAAATAGGTTTATTCTCACAAAACTTTGGAATTGCAAAAATATATGAAAATAAAAATCAACATTACCCCACCACAACTGTTAACATTTTGGTGTGTTTCTGTCTAGTCTTTTCTCTATGCATATTGATAAACATACTGTTTTATAAGATTGTGCCCAGGGCTATAACTTGCTTTTTTTTCACTGAATATATTATGGACATTCTCCTATGTCTTTATATATATAAATATATATGTGTTACATATATAATGTTTATAAAATACATAAATACATACATGTTTATTAAATATATAAAATATATACATAATATTCTTTATATCTCTATATCATATAAACAATATACATCTACCATACTTTCCTTACTCCTCTATTATGAATATTTGTTGTTTTTCATTTGTATCTACTATACATACTGTTGCATCATAAATATTTCAATATTTCCTTAGGATAAAGTGCTAGAAATAGGATTACTGAGACAAAAGATATGAACACTTTTCAAATATATATACACATTGCCAAAGCTCTCTCCCAACAAATGTTCATCCTCTCAAACTCTGAGTGTAATGCTGTTTTAAATTTGCCAATTTGATAGATAAAAAAGTCTCAGTGTTCTTTTAATTTACATTTCTTTGATACTCATAAGTTTGAATATTTTTCATATGTTAATTAGCCATTTGTCTTTCCTTTCAGTGCATCTTAAATAAGATTGTATTTACTTACAACTTTGCAAAAACAGTTATTTCACAAATCAAACCAAAACACCTGATTATGCATAGTGAGCATATAAACCAGCCTCAAAAGAGTCCATGTTGGTATCTGTTTTATAATGGATCTCTCTCTTGCGTAAGTTGAAATGTCTTCTTCATTGTACTTAGGGTCCAAATTATAACTGGGCTCCATGTTTAGGTAAATCACAATCAAGGGTATAGGAGTAGAGAGAAGATATGTATATAAACACAAGGGGCCAAATTACATATATACAGAGTATCTATATCTCTGCAGATATAGATATCCACATATGAGTGTATATTTATCTACAAATAATTCATATATAATTAACCACAGGTGTGGATGATTTTTGATCTGCAAACTTCAATATAATTATATATTTCCATAATCTCTGGTCATGGGCAAACTTGTTTTTGAAATCTATTAAAAATGCAGTTGAGAGGTGCCTGGGTGGCTCAATCAGTTGAGTATCAGACTCTTGATTTTGGCTCAGGTTATGATCTCCGGGTTGTGAGATCAAGCCCCACACTGGGCTCTGCAAGCTCAGCACAGAGTCTGCTTGAGATTCTCTCTCCCTCGTCCTCTGCCCCTGCCCCCACTTGCACACTCTCTTGAAATAATAAATAAATAAATAAATAAATAAACAAATAAATAAATAAATAAAATCTTTTTTAAAAACGCAGTTGATATGCCCATTTGAAAATTCTACCAGCCGCCATTTTATCTCACAAACCACAAATTAGACCTAAGTTGTGTCTTCCAGTGAGCTAAAGACAAGTGCTATGTGGTTAATTGTAAAGAGTTATCAATGCATACTCTCAATAAAGCAACAGGCATTGAATACTGTTTATGGAAACTGAAATGCTAAAGTATTCAGGGAGGTCATTAGTGGAAATGAGTCTGATTGTGGGTTTTGAGGAGATGAGGCACTCTTCTGAGGAGAGGAGTAAGAAAGGCCTTATGTTCAGAAAGAGAGGAGGCAGTGGTTATGTGCAAGGCTTCAGGAGACCCCCAGGGTTCAAATCCCGCTCCACTGTGTCCTCTGCAGTAAGCACCTCACCGTCTCACTCCAGGATTTAATAGCATGCATAAAGCCGTATGGTAGGGACTCATAGTTGTACCTCTCATTATTATTACAGTAGCAATGTAAGGACAACCAGGAGCCTGGACACAGTGACACTGGTGGGAAACGGGACAGGGATGGGGTGGAGTGGATGAGTAGGGTCCGAGACCCCAGGAGGGCTACTGGGGGGTGGAGCCAAGCCTTGAGACCACGAAGAGCTTTAGAGTGACATATGAGGCAGGCAAGTCCCTTCAAGGTTCATGGGGCATGACATGATGTAAACAATCAAGAGCCTCTCCCTATCACTGTAGTGAAAACAGCATGCCGGGAAGTGTTTTACCGTATAATGAAAAATCACCTGTCACCGTGCAGGGGACTGTGACCTCACAGGATCAACAGGACCCGAGTGCCCAGCTCCAGGTGGGGAGCCAAACTCAGCCTGCAGCAAACTGCCAAGGAGCCAGGGTCACTTTGCTAAAATGTGTCTTTTATAGTGCCTTATCAAAATTGAGGTACACTGCTGAGTAGAGACAGGAAATAATCACAGTGTGCTGAGTGCTTAGACCCAGGCCGTTACATTTCTGAATGTGGTCCTATGCCTATCACAAATAATTAGGCATTGCTGTCTCTTTCTGATCGAGGTTCTAAATTTCTCTGATGACACGTCTTCCTGCTATACCAGTCACTCGGAGTTTCCCAGGGCATCCCAACATTGCCATATTTCAAGACACCCTGAGTCTACTAAATAATGTGCCTCAGGGAACACTTTGAGCTAAAACACCTACAGTTGTAATGGTTTTTAGAAATCTATGCCACTCCCCCCCAGGTAAGGAGAGAAACCCTGCTTATAAACCCTCCCACCCAAGTCATAGACGTGCCTCCCATTTGCCACTTTAGGTGAAGGTTTTATATTAATGCAGAGTTAGGGAAAATGCTCTCCTAGCTTTTGTTGGGTTCCTATTTGAAATTATTTTTTTTATATATTTTTTTAAGATTTTATTTATTTATCTAAATGACAGAGCGAGAGAGAGAGACAGTGAGAGCAGGAACACAAGCAGGGGGAGAGGGAGAGGGAGAAGCAGACTTCCCGCCGAGCGGGGAGCCCGATGCCGGGCTCGATCCCAGGACCCTGGGACCATGACCTGAGCCGAAGGCAGATGCCTAACCGACTGAGCCACTCAGGCGCCCCTGAGATTATTTTTAATTCCTTTCTTTTCTGGGGCGCCTGGGTGGCCCAGTCGGTTAAGCGCCTGACTCTTGGTTTCAGCTCAGGTCATGATCTCTGGGTTGTGAGACTGAGTCCTGCACTGGGATCCACACTCACTGGGGAGTCTGCTTGGGGTCCTCTCTCCTCTTCCTGGCCCTCCCGCTTGTGCTCTCTCTCTCTCTCTCAAAATAAATAAATAAATCTTTAATTCCTTTTTTTCCTCTTCTAATCTACTCCTTTTTTGCCATTGCACATAACCAAATTACACAAATATTCATGCTAACAGGCCAATTTCTTTTTTTTTTTAAACAGGCCAATTTCTTAACATACTGCTTTTTTTCCCCTTGGTGGAGACCCAGAAAAATTATAACCAATGAGTGAAGATGAAAATTTGACCTAATATTTCAACCACTATTTTAAATGTATCTCTTGATCATTACCAAAATATCTCACTGAAGAATTAACCCAA
Organism: Zalophus californianus; assembly: GCF_009762305.2. Taxonomy (NCBI): domain Eukaryota; kingdom Metazoa; phylum Chordata; class Mammalia; order Carnivora; family Otariidae; genus Zalophus; species Zalophus californianus. The sequence goes on along the minus strand of NC_045601.1, from coordinate 11,135,713 downwards.
AGAACATCATTCTTTTCTTTTTTTTTTTTTTTTATGAAAAAGCCTAGATAATTATTTCTTCAGAACTTTCTTCATGTCTTCACCGGCAAGTTACAAATCTCCCTCAAAATATTCTTGTTCATGTCTTCACTGCAAGTTACAAATCTCCCCCCAAAAATTCTTGTATTTCTCAGACCTGACTAAGTGGAAGAGCAGAGTGTCTCTCTCAAGACAATTTTAAACACTTGGGTTTTTTTTTTAATTTTAATTATTTGTTCTTGCACTTCTGTTAATACATATTAGTGTAGATGCTTCTTAAATGGGAAAGAATCATTACAGGGTCAGGGAAGGAACTAGGTGTGAACTAGGTATGAACACAGGTTAAATCTTGGAACCTTAGGTACCTCATCTATAAGATGGTATTAATAATAGTAATACTTGCTTCATATGATTTTGCCAGAACTAATATTATATATATTATCTATTATACATAAAATAAGTATTCTGTAACTTTACATGTAATATATAGTATGATATATGTTATATAACAGAGAAAGAGAAGCTCATTGCCTAATATGCAGTAAGCATAGTCATTGTCTCCTCCCTATTTTTTCATCACTGTGACATATTTTTTTGAAATAAGAATATGAGACTTTTCATCAGAGGGCTTTGGAATTCATGAACTCCCTGGGGACCACCACCACCTCCCCTCCGATCGCCACTCCAGAAGTCCCCTCTGAGCCTCAGCTCTCTGAGGTAAGATACTCAGGTACTTAATAAATACTTATTGATGATGAGGCAGTATTTGTCATCTCATAACAGTTTTAAATGGACCTGCCTCATTCACAAAAACAAGGGCTAGAACATGTAAAATAACAGCAGGAGGCTCCAGCAGCCCATTTCTGAATTTCACATGGACCACCCCCTGATGCACAAGTTCTTTCCTGCTTGGAGCCCACTCCCATCTTTTGTGATCTCTGGGCCTCCTTCAGGGATGTGCCCCCATTCCCAGGGCAGTCAGGATCTGCTTGCTTTCGTGGTCCACTTTGGACCCACCATTCTAGCTCAACCTCACATTTCTCCCGTGTACTGATTCTAGTATGTCCCCTCTTCTCTCACACCGCAACTACAGAGGAGACCCCCTCCATCCTCCCTGTGGGCAGGCAACAGACATTCGGACACTTTGAGACATCGTTAGGTATGGTTTGGCCACATACATAATACATAAGAATGATTTCCACAAAGACCAAATCCAAGAGCATCCTGGATGGTCTAGAACAAGGAAGGTTCTGGTCACCCTCAGCAGGGGCAAAGAGCGGGGGTCAGAGCATGAAAGTGAAGTCATGGGGTGGCTAAGTGAAAAGTCAGCACACAGGGCCAATAGTCTAGACCTGGACCAAACGAGAAAGTGTCTTTAGTCAAAGAGACATACATGCCTTCAGCCAAAGATCCAGACCCAGCACAACCCAAAGGTCTACTTTAGTCAGGGAAGAACGGGTGATCCCAGGGAGTTCAAGTACATCTGCAGGTGGAAGAGAGTGTGGAAGGAGATGGCCTGGGACGAGGCAGAAAACGCTCAGCCCTGCAGATGCTGGGTTCGGGACAAGAACCCGGATGCTGAGGCCCTGGCTGGGTCTCTGTTATCAGGCACAAGGCTGTAATTTGAGGACCAAGGACAGGGTGAGCCAGGTCTCCTCAAAGCCTCCCATAGACAAAGGGACCGGTCAGAACTGGATGCCAAGCTGTCGAAGCTACACTTCCTCTTCTCGAGGGTTGGCTGCTAGAATGGGCGCCAGGCAGTGGCTCCCCGCCCTAGTCATCTGCAAGATGTGCCCTGTCATCTGCAAGGTGCATGGGCTTCAGTGACGAGCTCCCTCGGATGGGGACCTAGCAGCCACCCTGTCGGATGAAGCAAGGCTGGAGCAGCTGAGTCAATGTGGCCCGAAGCCAGGGAGCACCGAGATCTCCCGGCAGACCCTGCGTCTCCCAGATCAGGCATCTCTGCCAGAGGCCGACGGGGTGGAAGGCTGCTGGGAAACCAGACAAAGTTCCCAGGCCACCGGCTGTCAGGATGGCAGACGAGCAGTTCTGTCAGAGCTGCAGGAATTCAGAGGTGGCCACCACTCCAGACTTGCCAGACCTGTCCCAGGGGTCTGGACCAATAAGAAACACATTAGCAGCCTGGTAAGACACAGACCATGATCGGTGGTGATGGGAGAAGGGGGTACTCCCAACCACAGCCAGGCTTGATGGAGGAGGGGACCATAAAGCTTACTCGAAGGAACTGTTCTTGTTTTCCTTCCCAAAGCTGTCCACACCTGGTAAGAATGGTGCTAAATCACGTGCTTTCAGGTGCCCACTCCTGGGCAGATCCTAATTTCTCCTAGCCCACAGCATCCTCTGTGCCCTCCACAGCAGACAAGATTACACAAACTCCCTCTCAATGCCACTCTCTTGTTTGGCTGTTATTCTTACCTATTCTTGACTCCATGACCATTTGTAGTTAGATTTTTCGCCTAGACGAACGAAGGCCACTATGTCCAATTACCCCCATCTCTCGGGCTTTGACTATACCAAACTTGCGTCCAGCCTTTTAACTAAAGTTAGATTTAACTTGTGTCTCTGCTCTTAAGGTTTTGACAAGTTGGCTGCCCTTGCTTGAACTTCTATCTCTGCAAATATAAGGTCTATTGGAAATCTGGACTTGTCACTTTTTCCCCCTGGGCAATCAACTGTACAATCACAAGGAATGCTTGCTATTGTCATTACTGTAACTCTGGGGACCCAGACGCCATATAACTCTGCTGAATTAAAAAAGGGGGGTGGGCAGAAGAAAAAGACTCATAAGAAGCTACCAGGATTTCAGGTGTAGCCTTCAGGAGCCCAGTCCTGCTGAGCCACTAACATCCAAAATGCTTCGGTCTAAAAAGAGACATAAAGACCATTAGCATACTCAGCAAAAGCACTTCAGCCAACTCTGTATTTGTATTCCTCAACCCAAATTCCTTTGAAAATGAAAGTAAAAATAAAGCGATACTCCTCATCATTTCCTCCAGACCCTGGAGTCTGGGTTAAAGAAAATCTGCTGACTCTGCTGACCTCCACAAGGGTGCTGTAGGGGCGAGGACAGGGGATGCTTGCATCTCGGGCTGCTAGGGGTCCTACCAGCCGAGCTTTGCCTGCACTTTCGATATTTTCTTTCAAACTTGCCTTTTTCCTACTGCAGCTGGGCTTGTCAGCTTTCAGTACTAATGGGTTGTGATGGGGTGTCAAGGGAAGTCAACAATCAATGCTTGGGGGAAAAAATGGTGGGAGTGCAGGGGCCCATCACTGCTGACATGGCCAGGAATGGAAGTACAATGGCTTTCTTTTGTAGAAAAAAAGACGAAAAATTCCGGGCTGTGTTTTGCTTTTAAGATTAGTATAGATTTTTATCCTTTGATGACTGAGCTGTCTGTTCTGCTCTTTCCCACTTTCAACTTGCCTATCAAAAACATATATTCTGGTTTTTAAATAGCCACTTTAGGATACAGTTAATATTGTAATTCATGTTGTGGGGTCGCAATTATTTCTTACAGGAAGATAAAACAAGTTAGGGAGACGTCTGCCAAAACAGAGGCAACAAAGATGTGGTGGGAAAGGACTCTGTGGCCACCTCCCGAAGCAGGCCACTGCTAGGAGAAGCTCATTCCAGCCCCGGTGTTGTGTGACATGAGAAGGCCATTCCAGTAACACTCACCATGAGGATGCTAATGCACAAACATCAGTGCCTGACGGCAGTTCGCATCCAGGGCTAGGAAGCTCACTGCAAATGTTTTCCACTCATAATCCAGGAGAACCCGATTATGACACCTGCGTCAGAACACAGGAATAGAATTTGCTACATAGGTCGTTCTGCTCAAGTCATAGAGCAGGCAGTCCATGTGGGAGGTGATTTGATCAACAAGCAATTGTAGCATCACCCATGATAGCAAAGAATTTGCTAAATGAGGGTTCTCTGTAGTTAAATGCATGAATCATATTTACACCAAGAACCGAAAGGGGCCATCAAGGGGAAATATTCCCAGTTGACTCTACGTAACACGAGTTCCTGAGAAGTTTTGTGTGATTCAGAGTAAGTCACCTCCTGATGTATTCACCTTGTAAACCCAGTTCCACATGACTCAGGTTTTCTTTTTAAAAAGTCCATCTGTATTCATCTTTCTTTTTAAAATTGAAAAATTTAGTTACAAGGAAAAATGTGGACAGGAGTCTGAAGTGGTAGTGAAATGGAAAGAAGTCTCGCTAATCCCGCATCCCTAAGCTGCGCTTCCTTCCTGTACCGTACCTCACAATCTTACTTGGCCCAATTATTACCTTCAACAGCAGCCTTTCTGTGTTATCAGGATGTTAATAAACATACAACATTTTAATAATCAGAGGAAAATAACACACGCTTAATCTTTAAAAAACCATCATCCACCAGGAAGATGGAATAGACAGTTTTCCTAATCCTCCCGCTAATTACAACTAAAAATCCTGGATGGTACAAGTATTTATATTTCTACTTATGTATTTACAAATTAATAAACATATATTATTAATATGTGATTTATATTCTTATTACATATAATTTATATATAAATATATAATTGGGGGGTTTTTTCTTTAGAGAGAGCACACACAAGGTATGGGGAAGGGCAGAGGGAGAGAGAGAATCTTTTTTTTTTAAGATTTTATTTATTTATTTGAGAAAGAGAGAGAGCGGGGGAGAGGAGCAGAGGGAGAGGGACAAGCAGACCCCGCACTCAGCACAGAGCCCGATGCAGGGCTCAATCCCACAACCCTGATATCATGACCTGAGTCAAAATCAAGAGTCAGACGTTGAACCGAATGAGCCATCCAGGCGCCCCTATAATTTTGTTTTATATATATATATATATATATATATATATATATATATATATATAATTTATTTATGTACATATAATCAAACATTAGAAGGCCCTGAGAAGTAGAGAGGAGAAGGCAGACCAACCAGGACCTTGGGTCTTGAGGAGCCACACGGTGGTGAGTTCCCTGGGTTTTCTTTTTGCCTCGTATAACCCAGGCTTAGACCTGGAAAAGCTGGCAACCCTTAAATGCCAATAGGCACAGACAAAAACAGTCCCAACAAAAACCTGCACTCTCCAACCAAAAGACCAGGAAAGGGGCGCCTGCCTGGGTGGCTCAGTCGGTTAAGCGTCTGCCTTCGGCTCAGGTCATGATCCCAGGGTCCTGGGATCGAGTCCCACATCAGGCTCCCTGCTCAGCAGGGAGCCTGCTTCTCCCTCTCCCACTCCCCCTGCTTGTGTTCCCTCTCTCTGTCTCTCTCAAATAAATAAATAAAATCTTTTTAAAAAATAAATAAATACAGCAGCCATGATAAAAATGCTTCAACAAGCAATTATCATCATGCCTGCAACAAATGAGAATATGGAAAGTTTCAATACAGATAAGAAAGGAGCACAACTCCACACACACAAATTTGACACCTTAGAGGACACAGACCACTTCTTCAAAGAAACAAACAACAACAACAAAAAACAAAACAAAACAAACAAAAAAAAAACCTGCCACAACTCACCCAACATTAAGTGATGATTTGAAGAGCCCTCTAACTATTCAGGAAATTGAACTCATAATTTTTAAATTCCCAAAAAGAAATGTCAAGACCCAGATGGTTTCACTGGATAATTGTACTATTTAAATAAGAGTTCACACCAATGTCACACAATAGCTTTCACAAAACAAAAGAGAAGGGAACACTCCCAATTGAGTTTATAATACCAGCCTTACCCTAATACTAAAGCAAAAAGAAAACAGTACAAAAAAAGGAAACCACAAACCAGTAATCCCTCATGAATATACATGCGAAGTCCTTAAAAAAAAAAAATACTAGCAAATAGAATTGAGCAATATATAAAAGAATCTATATATCATGACCAAGTGGGTCTCGTTCAATGTTTAAAAATCAATGAGTATAATCCACCATATTAACAGAGTAAGGAAGAAAAATCACATAATCATATCAATCAATGCAGAGAAAAAGCATTTGGAAAGACTATATCCATTCATAAACTTTCAGGAAAAAAGCATTCTACCATGCTTCTATGATCAATTCTCTTCCTCCTTTTATGGGTATGATCTTGGGCAAATTACCTAATCTGTCTGAGCTTCAATTTCCTCATCTGAAAAAAAAGGGGGATTATGTTATCTACCTTGCTGAGTTGCTGGGTGAATTATTATTTCTTATACTAATTATTAGTAATTAGAAGCACACTTGTTGAACAATGTTTTATGGAATGGCTTCTTTCCTGGTTTTGTGTACTCAGAGCATAGAACATGGCCTGTAAAGTTGGATAAGACTCTCTTAGTTCAAGTATCTACCTACGATAATACTTAAAAGTGCCCTTTAATTCAGAACACTATAGATGACCCAAAATTACATAAGTTGTGCCTGAAGAAAGTGAGAATGAGTATCTTGTCTATTTCACTGTTCTATTAATTTAGGCAACATTATATATAACGAACTAGAATTGTTTTATAAGGATGGTCTGGTATAAACTTCTAATCACTGCTCAATAAGGCATTAGTGAAAATCTTTAAGCAACATAGGTAATATTAACAATAACAGCAGCAGTGATAAAAGGAACTCTTTTGGTCTGGTCCACAATTCCCTTTTCCCTGCATTTCCCAAGTTCTGCTAATCCTCTGCTGCATGTTTAATGCAGTTCCTTTCCCAGGTCAAGTTGTTCAGAGGTAGACTCTTCCTTGTCTCGTTGCCCTCATTATTATTTGCAGAAAAGTGTTGGTCTTTGCAAATGTGCTTGCTACATGTATATTTAAATACTGATTAACAATGTCACCTCTACAAAGCCTGGGTTATCCTCCAACATATATCACAAAAATGCCTGCCTGTTATTTCTTACTATGCAGGACAGCTCCCCTTCTGTCTGGCTTATGGTGCTCCAGGCCTGCTCTGGAACCCCAGTGTTCTGGGGCGTCTGGTCTACCATCTCTGGGGTCTGCCCCTGGCTTCTCCACAACAGTGCAGCCAGAAGAGGGGCCAATTCTGCAGTTTTGATAGGAAGAAACCCTTTCTGTTTGGGATCCGAGCTAAAAATGGATTCCACCACCCCATGTGAACAACAACATCTATACCTTGCCATTTTGTGTATTATGATTAAATGTCTTCCCAAGTTGCCTGAGTTCAGAAGATTTACTACGTAGTCCTTTTAGGCTTATCATTGTGCAGGCCATAAAAGCTCAACAAATACTGAAAGAGTAAATAACGGCACTGCAGGCCAGGCTGACCTGAAAGGACACATGTACACACACACACACACACACACACACACACACACATACACACACACACACACACACACTGCAAACACAAAAACATGAAAATGCTAGATAAACTTTTTTTTAACACAAACTTAAAAGCAAGGGAAGGAAATCCCCAGATGTCAGAAATGAGGAACAACTCAAAGAAAAAAGAGTGCGAGCTGAAGCCAAACACATGATAGGGATGTCATAAACAGATATAGTCCTAGTAGTCTAGGGACTAAGTTTTTTTTTTCTCACTTATTTTTAATTTTTCAGGTTTCTATTTAAATTCCAGTTAGTTAACATATCAGTTTCAGGAGTAGAATTTAGTGATTCATCATTATATACAATACCCAGTGCTCATCACAAGTGCCCTCCTTAATACCCATCCCCCATCTAGCAATCCTGTTTGTGTTAAGAGTCTCTCTTGGGTGCCTGGGTGGCTCAGTTGGTTAAGCGACTGCCTTCGGCTCAGGTCATGATCCCGGAGTCCCAGGATCGAGTCCCACATCGGGCTCCCTGCTCAGCAAAGGAGCCTGCTTCTCCCTCTGACCCTCCCCCCTCTCAAGTACTCTCTCTCTCTCATTCTCTCTCTCTCTCTCTCAAATAAATAAATAAATCTTAAAAAAAAAAAAAGAGTCTCTCTTATGGTTTTGCCTCCCTCTCTTTTTCTTTCCCACATGTTCATCTGTTTTGGTTCTTAAATTCCACATATGAATGAAATCATATGGTATTTGTCTTTCACTGACCAACTTATTTGGCTTAGCATAACACACTCTAACTCTATCCACATCATTGCAAATGGCAAGATTGCATTATTTTTGATGGCTGAGTAATATTCCATTGTATACATACACCACATCTTCTTTATTCATTCATCAGTCGATGGACATTTGGGCTCTTTCCATAATTTGGCTATTGTTGATAATGCTGCTATAAACATCGGGATGCAAATGCCCCTTCAAATCAATATTTTTGTATCCTTTGGGTAAATACCTAGTAGTACAATTGCTGGGTCACTGGTACAGCAATTCCACTTCTTGGTATTTATCCTAAAGAATTGAAAACAGGGGGCACCTAGGTGGCTCAGTCAGTTAAGCATCTGCCTTTGGCTCAGGTCATGATATCAGGGTCCTGGGATCAAGCCCCACATTGGGCTCCCTGCTCAGTGGGGAGACTGTTTCTCTCTCTCCCTCTGCCTGCCACTCCCCCTGTTTGTGTTCTCTCTCTGTCAAATAAATAAACTCTTTAAAAAAAATTGAAAACAGGGTCTCAGAGAGGTATTTGTACATCCATGTTCGTGGCAGCATTATTCACAATTGCCAAATGTTCATCAACAGAGAATGGATAAACAAAACATATGTGTGTGTGTGTGTGTGTGTGTGTGTGTGTGTGTGTGTAATATTATTCAGCCTTAAAAAAAAGGAAGGAAACTTGACACATGGTAAAATAGGGATGAATCTGGAGACATGACACTAAATGAAATGTCAATCACAAAAAAGACAAATACTGTATGATTCCACTTATATATGGTATCTAGAGTAGTCAAAGGCATAAAAACAGAAAGTAGAATGGTAGTTGCTGGGAGCTAGAGGGAGGGGAAATAGGGGGGTCACTCTTTAATTGGCATAGAGTTCTAGTTTTGCAGTATGAGAAAGGTTCTAGAGATCAGTTGCACAACATTGTGAATATACATAACACTACTAAACTGTACACTTAAATGGTTATATTGGTAAATGTTATTTGTATCTTTCCACAATTAAAAATTGGAGGAAAAAAAACTGGTACAGAACCACTTTAGGCCCCAGCAGGGAAATGGAAAACAAGACTCTGTAGATGAGAGCACAAGCAGGAAACTGTGTCACTCTAGAGCACAAACTGCTGAAGATGAGCTCACACTCAAAGATGACAAATGGGGAACTAGGTCACCATGGAAAAAACTGTTCTCCTAGAGATACAAACAACAGAAAAATTTGAGATGAGGTAAAGCATATATTCCTACCAAAAAGATAGATTATCTAGAAACCATAATGAAAGAATAGAAAAGTAAAGGAGGTACGGGAGCAGGGGGAGAGGTATGATTTAAAAAAAAAAAAAAACTAAACAGGAATTCTAAAAATAAACAAATACACTGTCATTATAATTTTCTTAAAAAGAATCATTGGATGGATTAATACTGCTGATTGATACTGCTCTGAATCCAGAGCAAGGAAAAAAATGACATGTTTTATTCAGACCTACACCTTTAACCAGCTAATTATATGATTTATGAGCCATGATGCAATCCCCATTCTGCAGCCAGAAACAAAATAACAGCAGGCATCCCTCCTGTTCATCTTCAAATGGTCAATCTTTGAGTCAGGCACTGTTCTAAGCCCTGAAGGTGCAGTTATGAACAAAACAGACAAGTTCCTTCGTCTTCTGGTTCTTATAATCTCAGTTGTCTACAAAACAAGTAGGCATAAATATAATAATTTCAGATATTTTGGTAAGTACAATGAAAAAATGAGAATAGAACAATAACAGAGAGTAAGAGGGGTCAGAGGGGAGGCTGCCTTAGATTGGGTTTTCAGAAAAGGCCTCTCTAAAGAGGTGGCATTTAAGCTGAGCCTGAACGAGAAGGTACCAACCAGGCCAAGAGCTGAGAGAAAAGCAATCTAAGGACAAGGCTCTGAGACAAGAAAGAAGCGAAAGCCTTTGGATTACCATTTTAAAACAGAGCTAGGTAGAAAGAAAGGATAATGATGTTTCCCATCAAACATAGCAACTAAAATGCCATGGTACAGATACACCCAATTATTTGCATTGCCAGATCACTGTTGGTTCCCGGAAAGTTCAAGTTGTAACTGAGTTCTAAGATGCAGTCTGTGTGGGAGGATCAGAGCCAGGCCCTGAGCCTCGGCCAGAGTTACACTGCCTAGAAACAGCCCTAGAAACACATTCTCTCAGAAGTCCATGGGTGACTTGTACACTATACAGCACCCCTGTCTGAGCCAGAGAAGGAATTGAGTGCAGACTGCATGCTAGACACCCGGAACCCCTAAAGCTTCGTCCATTTCCTACAGCAAAGGTGGTAACCTTTCTCTGTAAAGAATCAGATAGAAAATAGCTTGGCGGCAACGCCTGACCCTGCCATTGTTGGGGCAGACGCAGCCTCAGATAATACGGGAGTGAATGTGTGTGGCTTGTTCAAATAACACTGCATTCATACAAAACAGGCTGTGGTTTGCCAACCCCTCTTCTGACACAATGATCTCCAAAGTGGTTGAATCCAAAAGGAACCATAGGGCGTGGAAAAAAGTATCAGGACTTTTGTTTATGTTTTTTAGCACCAAAAAGAGAGAAAGCGAGAGAGGGAGAGAAGGAGAAGGGAGGGAGGGAGGAAGGGAGGAGAAGGAAGGAGAGAAAGAAATTGATCTATTAGTATTTAATGTACAGGATGACCTGGGTGCCCCCATCCAGCCCCGTGTTCCTAGGCACTCACACGCAGCATGCAAGGAACGGCGAGGGAAGAAGGGATGTCCCCCGTGCAGCAGTGTGGACAGCGGGTCCTCACCTTTCCCTTTCAGTGTGTTGTAATACATTACAGTTTGTCACACTCACAAAACGGGCAAGTGGCTTGAAGGATTTCAACAAAAAAACCCTCAGATGGAAGACAACACCAGTAAGCTAAGCACAAACGAAGAACTCGAAAATGGCAAAACCAGCACTGCTCCACTTCCTAGTATGAACGTGTTAGTCACATAGAAGACACAAAAGATCCCAGGTTCCCATTTGCAAAGCAATCCAGAAAGATATTGCTGTATTAGTTATCCATTGCTGTGTAACAAATCAGCTCAAAACAGAGGGACAGAAAACAACAACGAACAGTGAGCATCTCACACCATTTCTATGGGTCAGTAATTCAGGTGCTGCTGAGCCACGTGATCCTGGCTTAGGGTCTCTTCTGAGGTTGTAGTCAGGACACTGGTCAGGATGCAGTCCTCTGAAGGCTCCATTTAGGCCGAAAGTTCTGCTTCCTAGATGGCTCACTCAACGCGGCCAGGTGTCTCCATCTCACCCTGTTCACCTCTCTATGAGGCTGCTTGAGCATCCCCAAAACACAGCAGCTGGCTCCCCCCGCCCCCCCCGATGGAGAGAATCCAAGATAGCAAGGCGAAAGTAGCAAAATCGTTTGTGGCCTAGCCTCAGAAATCATACACCATCACCTTCGCCACAGCCGAGGGGTCACATGAACCAGCCCTGAGGCAGGTCTGAATACCAGTCGGCAAGGATCATGGGGGGCCACCTTGGAGGCCTGCCACCACAGTCCACGCTCTGACCCCCAGTGATTGATGTCCCTCCTACCCAGGGACGTAATCAATCCCTCAGTTAGAGAGAGCGACTTCTCTCTCGCCTCCCCTTTTGCTCTATTCAGGCTGCGCACAACTCTGATGAGGCCCACCCCACAGCAGGGAGGGCAATCTGCTTTACTCAAGTCTACCAATTCAAGATCTTTTGTTTTTGTTTTTTCAGCTTTATTGAAGGATAATTGACAAAGCTGTATGATATTTAAAGCATACAACACAATGATTTGATCTACCTGGTTCGAGGTAGTTTAGCCATGTACATCTTCGCTGCAGGCAACTTGCCCACAGCATTTTCACTGCATAACTAATTGACCATAACACAATTTTGACATAAAAGATAAAATAACTAGTCGACAGTTTGGTTTCATTTCTCCACTGACAAATCAACCACCTTCAGCAGAGTTAATGTATTGAAGCTAAGTTATCAGTTTGGTTTCATTTCTCCACTGATGAAGTTCCCATTTTTCTATTCTATAAATCTTAGCCAGCCCTCATAATGGTCTACACGGTGACAAGTAGACATGGTGGTCTCGAACAGTGGATGATAACACCTACGTATATCGACTTGATAGAAAATACAGTGATAAAACACACTGGAAGTGTGAAATAAGAGTGTGCAAAGCCAGATTGCCTGCTATGCTCTCCTAGAACATGATAGCCTATCAGTGGCAATGATAACAAAGCTCAGTTACAAACGCATTATGGCATTAGCATTTCTTCCACATTTTCCACAGAACTTTGGAACCATCTATCAATGGACATGTGACAATATGCCAAGAACGAAGAGCATAGAAGACTTTCACAACATAATACAGAGCTGCGTTGTAAATATGTATCCTGGTATTTGGAAAACCAATACCTCTCTTAATGAAAGAAGAAATTAATAATTCATTTTATTCATGTTTTCCTATTTCATTATGTCCTTTTTAATACCCCTCTTTTATTTTGCGTTGTGTTAGCTTTTACAGCAAAATTGCCTTACGGCCAATTACTTACGCAAAGAGGTCTACAGCAGGAATGTCTACAGCAAAACTACTGGACACAGGTAGAGTATATATCGGGAAAGGAGTCCTCCCATTGGGTGAATCAACACATCCAACATCTCACATATTTACCTTTTTTTTTCCCTTGGTGAGAACCTTTAAGTTCTATTCTCTTAGCAAATTTCAATTGTACAATACAACGTTATCAGCTGTCATCACCATGTTATACATTAGGTTTATAGGAATCCCTCCCTATTTTCGCCCCCCAATTCAAATGTTGATCTCATCTAGAAATACCCTCACAGACCCACCCAAAATAATGTGTATAACCAGATAGCTGGGCATTCCATGTTACTGTCAAGTTGTCACATAAAAGTGTCCATCACAACCATTAAAATAAAGTCAAATAAATTTACGTTTCAAATATTTGTTGTTTCATATTTCTCATCCTCATCCTATTTAGTCTGTAGTTTTGCAAATGGTTCACGATACATGCACAATATAATTACGCATAGGTGTGTGTATATGTGTATATCTCACATTCATGCGCACTGTGTCCTCACAACATTGTTTTTAAGAGGCAGAGGCATGAACTCAAAATTTGGAGACAACCAGTTTGGAGAGCCTGAAAAGAAGTGCTCACCCATTCTGAGCTTCTATTTTCAGTAATCGTTTGTCAGGGCATCTATCTGGTGGTTGGTAAGTGGTACCCAAATGCAGTTACCAGCTTGACTGCCTTATGAGAAGTGGCATAAAATGATGTGGTTTTGAGGGGAAGTAAATGTAAAAATCACATCGAGCATGAAGAGGTGGTAGCTGTGGAAAGCATTCAGCCTGTTCTTGAAGATGAACAGAATATTTAGAATCAAGGACAAATTTCCCTTTTAAAAAGCCAGGAAATACATGATCCATGTAAAGACTAAAGCAATGAATACCTAAGACAAGTACCTAGGGAAGATTTTACGGGGGAAAAAAAAAAAAGCTTTTCCATTTCGATAAAAATTCTGTCTTATATTTAAAAAGGAGGGGGCAGTATAGACACTTAATAAGAAGGGAAGAAGGGAGGGAGGTTGAGACGTTGCGAATATCTACTACCATTAGTTGCCAGCTACTTACTCAAAATATTCTACTCCCTTCTCCCTTTGCTGCTCCCTTCCATTGAAACTTTAACAGAATCAAAAATCACAAGAATAAGCACACTGCAATCCTTTGCCAGCAGGACCCTCCACTGTGGGAGCTCAAGCCAACACATAGCTAGTCACCACAGACACACCAAGAACCTAGTCTCATGCTTTGTACCTAGTTAGCCATGATGGACCAATGTAGAATGTCCCAGTCAAATTGTTCCTCCAAGGGCCATCTTCCCATAATCTGGACACCAATGCACACAACTAATCATAGATGTACTTACATGCACATTGTGCAATAAGTCCTGTAAGACAAAGGTTAGCACCAAAATGTCCACATAATGATTTCTTAGTTACATCATTATTATTAAGAATTATAGTCTTGGGGCACCTGAGTGGCTCAGTCAGTTAAGCATCTGACTCTTGATTTCAGCTCAGGTTGTGATCTCAAGGTCATGGGATCAAGCCCTGCTTAGGGCTCCACACTTGGTAGGGAATCTTCTTGAGATTCTTTCTTTCTCTCTCTCTCTCTCTCTCTCTCTCTCCCCCCACCGCCCCCTGGGGGGCCCTCCCTCCTACTCACTCTCTCTAAAATAAACCTTTAAAAAAAAAAAAGAATTATAGTCTTGGGGCGCTTGGAAGTCGGTCGGTTGGGCATCCAACTCTTGATTTCAGCTCAGGTCATGATCTCAGGGTCAAGGAATCGAGCCTCCAAGGGCTCCACACTCAGTAGGGAGTCTGCTTCAGATTCTCTCCCTCTCCATTTGCACTCCCCACACAAACTCTCTCTCTCTCTCTCAAATAAATAAATAAATGTTAAAAAAAGAATTATAGTCTTGGCCATGAGCAACATCTACCATTGATTAAGCCCTTTTTTTGAGCCAGATGCTCTGTATGCATGATTTTCATACACTGTATCATTTCATCCTTCCAGCAACCCTAGGGGGTAGACGCACTTACTCTTCACCATTTTCTAGAAGAGGCAACCAAGGCTTAAGTAATTTGCCACAGGCCCAATCAGTGGCAGAAGCAGAATTTGACTTCAGAGACTGCGCCCTCCACTACTATACCAACAGTTCTCAAACTTTGATGTGTATACGAATCACATGAGGGCGCCTGGTTGGCTCATTTGGTTAAGTGTCTGCCTTCGCCTGAGGTCATGATCCCAGCATCCTGGGATCAAGTCCCGCATCATGTTCCCTGCTCAGCAAGGAGCCTGCTTCTCCCTCTCCCTCTGTCTCTCCCCCCTGCTCATGCTCTCTCACTCACTTTCTCAAATAAATAAATAAAATCTTAAAAAAAAAAAAAAGAATCACATGAAATATTGCTTAAAATGCAAGTCCTAGACCCAACCACAAAGATTCTGACTCAGGAGGCCTGGGGAATGCCCTAGGAATTTGCTTTTTTCCTAAAACACCCCAAATAATGCTAATTTAGGTTGTTAGTAGCTTTCTGGGACACACATTATACTGTATTATAAGAGAGCTCTTAAACTGGTATCTCACTCTAACCAAACAAATTGAACTACATCTCAGATGTTAAAAGCTGCTTTCTAAGTAACTATCCTCTCTGATGTTATGAATTAAGGGAGAAGAACACAAACACGCACACGTTCAAACTTACCAGACTAAAAAACCAGAGGCTATGATTTGCATTACAAAATTATTCTTCAGCTTACAGAAAGGTTCTTTGCAGTGAGAAATTTCCAAAACAAGATGCTACACTGCTCTGCCCATAAATTGAACAAAACTGGCCACTAAAACTGAAAAAAAATTAATAGCAGAATTCCCAATGCATAGAAAGCCACAGACTAGTGAATACAATTTTAACCATTTCGATTTTGTCTCTCATATATTTTTCTTAAACATCTAGTACTTGTGCCACGAATCTGCTCTGGAGGGGCAGTTGACAAAAAGCGAGTAAACAACAGTCAAGGAATTATTTTTTAAAACACTCAAAAAGAACCAATCTGGGGCGCTTGGGTGGTTCAGTTGGTTGAGTGTCCAACTCTTAATTCCTGCTTGGGTCATAGTTTCAGGGTCATGGGACCAAGCCAACGCCCCACCATCCGGCGTGGAGCCTGCTTGGGATTCTCTCTGACTCCGCCCCTCCCCATCCCCCACGCATGCACACGCTCACTCCCTCTCAAATAAATAAATAAAATCATGTCACATCTGACAACCTGATCTTTTTGAGGATTTTATGCTTGTGATTTTATATTGTACTTATATGTCATACCTTCTGCCAGTAAAGTTGTCCCTGGCTCATACGATATTACTGGATATGTCTCCTTATCACGGGTCTGTTTTGGACACAGCATTAAGACTTCCAGGTAAACTACCATTTGAATAAGTTTGTGAACAACTAGCCTCGCTCCCTTTTTTTTTAAGATTTTTTATTTATTTGAGAGAGAGAGCACGAGAGGAGGGAGGGGCAAAAAGAGAACCCTCAAGCAGATTCCCCGCTGAGCATGGCGTCCAAGGGGGCTCGATCCCAGGACCCCGAGATCATGACCCGACCCGAAATCAAGAGTCAGTTGCCCAACTGATGGAGCCACCCAGGTGCCCTTACCCTAGCCCCCTTTAAATATGATTCTATTTACACCATTTCAACTATATACTTCTCTGAAACACATTTATTATGTAATAGAGTGTGTGAAAGAAAGAACTTTTCAATTGTTGATTAAAATTGTTATTCTCATAGTGATTTTCCTGTTGCAAAGCAGTAGTGCCTTAAGCCAGGAAGCCCACATCCCTGAGAGACATGGAGAGGAACTAGGCACGAGAACTCTTGCAACCGGTTGCATTATCTCTGCTCTGCAGAACAGGGACGTCTCTCAGCAAAAAGAAGGCAGTAAGTGGGAGGAGCCCAGGGGAGGTGCCGGAAACAAAGTCCAACCTGTACTCCCAGCTGTTGACAGGGGGAATGGTATGTAAAGAGCCTCCAGGGATGACTAAATGCAGATTCTACTTGAAGTTAAGAAACAGAGCTTCACTTCTGGATAGAGTCAGCTTTAACCACCAATTGTGCTTTGGGCTAACAGGCTATTCAAAGAAATGGCTGAGGAGTAGACCTTGAATGATGAGAGGCAGACCCCTCCATAGAGCAAAGGAGGTGACTGATGGGTGAGTACAGGGCTGAATAAAGCCCAAGATGATCTCTAGGAGCCAGAAATGGGTGGTGCCTGACAACAGCCCCACACTACCCACCCAGTGGCAGTACAGTCCTCCAAGACCCTGTCCACCAACTCACCCTCGGTACCACCGATCACCTCGTCCTGGGAACAGTTTGAACACGTGGATGAGATGGTTCATCCTTTGAAGCCATACCATCCATTGCACTTCCGTTCCCACTGGGTCCTTTGTACATGCTGGACTCTGCCTTCCCTCCCATGTGGGCTAATTACAAATGTCTCCTTATCTTTCACACTGTACATCCCTGGCCAACAAGTCCAGAAAGATACTGGGTGGTTTGGGTGGGCCTTTACATGCCGTGACTTAATTTCGCCCATAGGCCCAAGCCCACATCCACCTTTAAGAACACCTAACCAGCAACCTATCTACAAATGGAAATTGCCACAGAACGATCTGAGTGCACAGGACTGAGGGTTTGCAGGTGGTGTCTAATCCAAGTTGGGTCTAAAAGAGGAAGGAAACTGAAGAACATCAGCTTGAACCAGCCAGACAACAGACAAGTGTTTGGGGCAAGGCTCTGAAGGGAGAAGGAAGCTAAAAGAAGCTGGTCCACTCCCGTCTTCTGTGCATTTCTACCCTCCCCCGATCAGCCAGGATGGCACAATCGGTAATGAGTAAACTATATTAAACCATGTTGAACAAAATCTTTGTGTGCCAGTTTCATCTTTATTGTACTACTGCTGTGGTGGTGGTTAGGACTCTAATTCCTCATTTAAAGTAAGAATGGCTGGAGTGCCAGTGTGGCTCAGTCGGTTAAGCATCCAACTCGTGATTTCGGCTTGGGTCATGATCTCATGGGTCATGAGACTGAGCCCCGTGTTGGGCTCCATGCTCAGCGTGGAGTCTGCTTGAGGATTCTCTTTCCCTCTTCCTCTGCTTCTCCCTTCTCTCTCCGATCTCTCTCAAATAAATAAGTGAATCTTTTTTAAAAAACTTAAAATGGCTAACATTAATTGAACACTTTCCATGTGCCATGCAGCATGCTAGGACTCACATATATTATTTCACTTAATTCTCACATCGGCCCAACAAGGTAGGCCCTGCTCTCTCCCTTTTATAGAAAAGGAAGTTGAGGCCAAGAAGAGTAAAGTAATTTGCACTAACTCAGAGTGAGCAGCAGTCTGGAGTCATCCCGGATAGCCAAGCAGACCTGGGGACATAGTTGCCTGTAAGGACCTTAAGGGGGAGCCCTGTTGCATAGCACCGCATAACCAATATGTATATATAAATG